>NC_057863.1:654855491-655083512 GCF_019393635.1 Dromiciops gliroides | reverse complement strand
CTACTTACAAGGGCAGGGATACGGTTGGCCTCTTCTCTTGTGCTTGTCCACAAAACCAACATGACAAATGATGTTCAGTGCTTGACAAAACAAACAAACAACCCCAGGTCAGGTGATTCTACTGAGTTCCCTTGATGTCACTCTCTAGGGACCCGCTCAAGACAAAGTACCAAGTCGGTAGAGGAGTTTGCTCTTGAGGAAGAGCGGGCAGGCCGCCTCGCTGAAGGATTGCGGGTGACCATGCGGGCAAGGAAGTGGCGATTCCAATCAGCCCGTAGCCTTGGCGCAGCAATCCAAGGCAAGGTCTCTTTTCGCTTTCCCCTTCCATCCTCTCCGTCCTCCTTTCCCTTGAAGAGAAACCGCTTCTTTGGTGTTCACCTCAGGCGCCTCGCAAGGCGATTTCGTTCCTCGGCTCGATTCGGCACCTACTGGGTCAGGGCCCCTAGGATTTGTCTCAGTCCATGGGGCTGCTGATCAGCGTCCCTGCCAGATATCAGAAAAGGCCAAGCATGAGGCACGCCTGGCTTCCCCACATATACTGGCCTGCCGCTGTCCAAGCTGCCGGAATGGGGGCCAATGCTGGGCAGGCAGGTTCTCTTCACTCCAGGGGGGAGAGCAGCCCTCCATTCTCTCCGAACCTGAGGCTCGGCAGGTACTTGGAAGACTCGGGAGATGAACTCCTTCGCAGGAATTGTTACTGCGAGGAAATAGTTGGAGGTGCGAGGGCCAGGGCCTCAGGGCTCAAGGTCGCTAGATGGCACTCCGGAGATAAGGAGTGGGGCTGGCAAGGCTGGAAGGGCAGCAAGCACTGAGGTGCGAAGCCTGAGCGAGAGGGGGAGGGGCCCAAGGATTTCTCTCCTCTGGCCCTCAGGCTGAGCTGGGGAATTCACACCTTCTCTACAGCACTGGGACCCGGCGGGAGAGCGCTGGCCCGGAACGCCTATAAAAGGCCAGCACCCGCGCTGCCGGACCGGAACTTGTGTCTTTGGGAACGGCTTTGTGGGGTTTTGTGTTGCTGGGCCTCCCCGAAGAGGTCAGGTGCTTCCCCTCTTCCTTTCGCTACTGCCTCCGCCGCTGCCGCGGAGCGGAACGGAGCGCAGCGGAACGCAGCGGAACGCAGCGGAGCCGAGCGGAGCCGAGCGGAGCCGAGCGGAGCCGAGCGGAGCCGAGCGGAGCCGAGCGGAGCCGAGCGGTCCGGCTGCTGGCGTGGTCGCTCAGTTGCCTGCTGCTTTTCATCTCGGGGAAGCTGCTCCCCATGGCAGGGAACTTCTGGCAGAGCTCCCACAATTTACAATGGATTTTCGAGAAACAAGATCTGTTGAAGGAACGCCAGAAGGACTTAAAGTTTCTCTCAGAAGAAGAGTATTGGAAACTGCAGCTATTTTTTACAAATGTTATTCAAGCTTTAGGTGAGCATCTTAAGTTAAGACAGCAAGTTGTTGCCACTGCTACAGTCTATTTCAAAAGGTTCTACGCCAGATATTCCTTGACAAGTATAGATCCTGTATTAATGGCACCTACATGTGTATTTTTGGCATCCAAAGTAGAAGAATTTGGAGAAGTTTCAAAGACAAGTTTGATTTCTGCTGCTACGTCTGTATTAAAAACTAGATTTTCATATGCCTTTCCAAAGAAATTCCCTTATAGGATGAACCACATATTAGAATGTGAATTCTACCTTGTAGAACTAATGGATTGTTGCTTGATAGTCTATCATCCTTATAGGCCTTTGCTCCAGTATGTGCAGAACATGGGCCAAGAAGACAGGTTACTTCGCGTTGCATGGAGGATAGTCAACGATACCTACAGAACGGATCTTTGCCTTCTCTATCCTCCTTTCATGATAGCCTTAGCTAGCCTACATGTAGCCTGTGTAGCACAACAAAAGGATGCTGTACAGTGGTTTGCTGAGCTTTCTGTTGATCTGGAGAAGATTTTGGAAATAATCAGGGTGATTTTAAAATTGTATGAGCAGTGGAAGAATTTTGATGAAAGAAAAGAGGTGGCAACTATCCTTAGTAAGATGCCTAAACCAAAACCACTTCCACACACTGAAGGAGAACCGGGTGCAAATGGAATCCAAAATTTGAGCTACAGCCAGTCTTAAAACATTCCTAGGACGTGCAGAGTGGACCATTAGGAATAAAACCATTGGGGTTTTTGCTGTGCTAAAGAAATAAACGGTTTTCAATAATGTCTTCAGTGGAACATATATGAGAAGGAATAACTTTCCGTCAAAAAAAAAAAAAGGCGGGGGCGGGGGCGGGGGGGAGGGGGAAAGGAAGGCAGCTAAGAGGCCCAGTTGATACAGCACCGGCCATGGACTTAGGAGGACCTGAGTTCAAATCCGGCTTCAGACACTTGACACTTACTAGCTGTGTGACCCTGGCCAAGTCACTTAACCCTAATTGCCCTGCAAAAAAAGAAGAAGAGGCCAGCACCAGCTCATGTGCAGCATTTCCTGCTCAGAACAGACATTCCAACTAGAGCTCTCGGCCCCACTGACAAGCTTCGTGGAAGCACATTGAAGGAAGGATTTCTCGCTGGGAAACGCCTTTCTCTTGCACTTCTAGACAGATGCAGAGGCTCTTTTCCTAAGGCAACTTCGAGGAAAAGGCAGGCAAGAGTGCCGACCTGCCCTTTCTCCCCGGGAAGCTCTTTTGGAGGTCACCCATAGACAAACCCTGAGAGAAGGGAAAAGTGGTAACGCGGGAGAGAAGGAAGGAGAACTTCCGAGGGAAACGGACTCAGGATAAAAGTCTGAGGATAAGGGAGCCTCCACCTCTTCTGGCTCCTCACGTTGCCCAAAGGTGCCAGCCTGCCAGTTTCCAGAAAAGATCCCCGGAACAGTGCCAGTACACAGAGTGCTGACGGAGAATTCCTCACGCTTCCTTTGAAACCCCAGTTTGTGCCACGAAGACTGGAAGATTTGGACGATGCCCTTCGGTGTGCCAAGCTCCCGGCTGAAGACCAGCCTCCTTTGTCACTGCAGTTTGTCCCAGAAAGACTGGAGTATTTGGAAGATGTCCTCGAGTGTGCCTAGCTCCCAGCTGAGGACCAGATAGGGAACAGGAGGGCTTCAGCCTGGGCAGGAAGTATGGAGCCACGGCTGCATTGCCCCAGCTGCAGTCGCTTACCTGACCTTGGCGCTTCGGCATTCAACGGAGGGGGGCGGGGGGGGGGTGGGGAGACGACGACTCCCGGAACCACTTTCCCTCTCCCTCCTGGAGGCAACTTGGAAAGCCAGGAGACCTTCTGGTCAAAGACAAGAAGCCCACCACGACTTGGAAAGGGAATGTGACCAGGTACCAGCAAGAGAGACAAGCACACGCTCACTGAAGAGAAGACAAGACAAGACATCGCTGCCCCATTGCTTTGCCCAGGTGGCAGGTGCTTGTTCATTTTCGTTTGCGGATCGGGCTGAGTGAGAGGCTCATCAGTTGGACCGACTTTACTCTTCCCGTTCAGCCTGTTGACGAAGACCGTGTTGTACCTGAGATATCTGTCTGTTTGAATGGGGCATGGGGGAGGACTGCTGCTGCTGCTGCAAATTCTGGTGATGGAGAACACGAACGTTTCAATAAAATTGTTTGCAAAGCATGACCACCTTTGTCACTCTGATGGTTTCAGGATTCTCTCTCTAAGTTTCACACAGGAAGCTCCTTCTGTGAGGGTACTGCACTCTCGGTCCATTGTCCGTACTAGCTAACTGGTGAGAGGGCGATTGGCAAGCCTGTCCTGAAGCAGAGGCTGAAAGTTGCAAGGTCTTCTCTCCTCAATGCAAAGGCCGGTTGCCCGTGCTCCTGGAGAAGGAGCTGCAACTCCAGACTCCTCGTGGACTGCAGTTCCTTCCAGGGGGAGCAACGGAACACCCGGCACGTTCTCAGAAGCTTTCCGGGGCAGCTAGGTGGTGCAGTGGATAGAGCACCGGCCCTGGAGTTAGGAGGACCTGAGTTCAAATCCAGCCTCAGACACTTAACACTTACTAGCGGTGTGACCCTGGGCAAGTCACTTAACCCCAATTGCCTCACTAAAAAAAAAAAAAAAAGAAGAAGAAGAAGCTTTCCTAGCTAGTGAGTCTCCTAGGTGCCAATCCACTCGGTTGCTCTATCCACTGTGCCACCTAGCTCCCCCTGTAGGAGACATTATGAAAATAATTTCTCTGATCTGTTTTTTTTTTCTATAGGAGACAGGCATAAAAATAAAAAACTTGACAAGGTAAATCCCTCCACCACAGCAGCTTCTTGTCTGCCACTTCTGAGGCCATTCTTCCAAGACATCAGAAATTAAGCTGCCAGTAACCCCGGCCATCACTAGTGTTAACCTGGAAATCAATGAAACAATCAATATAGGAGAAATAAGGCCTTTAATCAGGAAAGAGGAACTATGAGGAACTATAGCTTGTGGTATGAAAAATCAAGAAGCTAGGAATACCCAAAGATAGGAAGTGAGGACAGGATTTTTATGGGGTAATAGAACAAAAGGGAACTAAAAGACTGCTCCAGACTCACAACTACTTAATGTAAATTAACCTTTGACAAAAGATAGTATAGAACTGCTCTAGAGTTTAAGTATAGATGCTATTTAACTCTAAATAGAAACTAGTTAATGTAGGTAGACCCGGGGGCAGCTAGGTGGTGCAGTGGATAAAGCACCAACCCTGGATTCAGGAGGTCCTGAGTTCAAATTTGACCTCAGATACTTGACACTAGCTGTGTGACCTTGAGCAAGTCACTTAACCCTCATTTCCCCACCAAAAAAAAAAAAAGCCCAACCCTAAGGTAGGTGGACTTTTTTACATAATAACATAAAGTCCAAGGAGTAAGGTGGGGAATCATTGGGAGGGGATAGTTTTATTGGGGGAGATCCATAAATCAATCAAGAGTCTGGAAGTAACAAAGATTGGTTAGCCCCAGGCAATTCATTGACCAGGGAATGGAGAGTAGGTAGGGATCAGTCAGTTCTCAGTAAATTTGTAGTTATCACTAGTGCTACTGAGTGCACAAACAGACCTGAGACATGGTCTTCCGTGGGTAATCTTGCACAGACCTCAGGGCTTAGTCCCACACACAGAGACCTAGTAGAAATGAAGCAAGGTTGCCCTAGGATAAGCAGATACACCTCTACCTATCCTAGCCTTGGGCTGCACATATACCTGAGGCTTCACATAGAGCAATCAACTACAAGTACAAAGAGTTTGTTAATCCACTCACTATTTCACTTAAGGACTGAGGAGATCAAAGAAAGAGGGAAAGGAGCCATATGTAAAGAAATGTTTGAAATGACTCTTTTGTGTAATGGCAAAGAATTGGAAACTAAAAGGATATTAATAACTTGGGAAAAGACTGAACAATTTTGAACAGCTGAATATGATAGAATACTGTTGTGCTATAAAATAGAAAGGGGTGGTTTCAGAACAAACTGAGAAGAGTTGTATGAACTGATAGAGTGAAAAGAGCAGAACCAGTGGAACACTGTGATGCAAACACAGCAATATTGTAAAGATAATCAACTCTGAAAGACTTGACAATTCTAATAACCACAATGATAAATGACAATTCCAAGGGACTCATGAAGAAACATTCTACTCACCTGCACATAGAGAAATGATGGACTTAGATTGCAAACTGAAGTATATGCTGTTAACCTGGAAATTAAGGAAACAATCAATATAGGAGAAATAAGGTCTTTAATCGGGGCAGAGGAACTATATAGCTCGTGGTATCGCAAAGCTCGGAAGCTAAGAATAACCAAAGATGGGAACAGAGGACAGGGTTTTTAATAGGGTAACAGAACAGAAAGATTGCTTCAGAGTGACACATAGCTAACTAATGTAAATGAACCTTTGACAAAAGAAATAATAGAACAGTTCCTAAGTTAAGTATAGGCATTACTGACTCTGAATAGAAATTACTTAATGTAGGTGGACCCTTTTAACATTAATAACATAAAGTCCAGGGAGTAAGGTGGGGAACATAGGGAGGGGATAAGTTGCTTGGGGGAAGGTCCATAAGTCCATTAAGAGTCTGGAAATGACAAAGACAGTCAGCCTCGGGCAATTCATTTGCCTGGGAAAGAGGGGACTGGGTGGGCAATCAGTTCTCAGTAAATTTTGCAGTTCTCAATGTTCTTCACTTTCTTTCTTCTTTTTTTCTCTTTCTTTTTTCTACATGACTAATGTGGGAATTTATTTTAGATTGAAGTGGGATAGAATTTGGGGTCTGATTGATTGTGAGTCATCCCAAAAGAATTACAAGATTCAGTGACAGTTTCTCAAGTTTTATTGCAATACTGTGAGTGACCACAGGGAGAGAGCCAGAATAGTGGAAAGGTATCTCTCCCAAATAAGGAAAGGAAATGCAGTTATGTTTATAGTATAGATAAATTGATTATCAGTCTCATTATAATATCCTCCACCTTGGGGAGGTACAGGGGAGGGGCTATCCTAATTAGGAGTTCCAGGGGTCCTAAGCCAACTCCCGAGATGGTTACCTTTGTCAGTGGAGGTGTGTTTTGGGGGTTTACATGTCATAAGGTGAATCTGAGGACAAATTTGGCCTTTTCTGCACATGTCTCTTTCTGATTCCCATGGCTAGTTTCAAATATAATAATTTTTCTTTAGAATTTCTATAGCCTTGTCATTTCCTTTATTGTTATTTAACCTCACCCGTTTTTATGTGTACTGATCACTGTGGGTAGGAGAACCTAGCATAAGATATCCATTAACTGGGGTCTGGCTCCCTTTTGGAGGTAATATATAAATTAAAGCTTGGGTCTTAGGTTTTTCTATTAACCCCTTTTTGCCTCCTACATCAAAATGACTATAGATATTTGTATTTTAAAAAATTTCTTGTCTTCTCTATGGTTGGTGAAGGGACAAGTGGCAGAGAAAGAAATTAAAATTCAAATTAGCTTTTTTCTCTAAAAAGAGAGTGAATGGGAAGAGGAAGAGGTCAGTAGTAAGATAAGGAATGCTCTCAACCTTGAACTTCTCAATAGTTGGTATGAAAGCTCTCTTAACTGCAGAAAAGACAGGAGCCCTCCATATCCTAATAACTTGACATTTGGGACATGCTTGGAAGACTAATGAGAGATTATTAGTCAAGATTAATTGTTTGTGGGGAGTGAATAATTGGATGATTCTCAGAAAGTTTCTCAGGGCTAAAGGTAACTAGATGAGGTGCTAAGGAGAGAGCTGATTGAGGAGGGGACAGAAAGTATTGAGGGAAAGGGGGAGAGACAAAAGGATTTCCCTCTTGTGCCACTCCTGCTGAGGATGGGATTCCCACCTTCTCAATGTAAAAAGGACAGCGAAAGACATCCCTGAGGAAAGGCATATAAAAGGCCAGCACCAGCTCCTTTGCAGTGATTCCTGCTCAGAGCAGAAATTCCAACTGCAGCTGTGTTCTGATTGAGAAGCCTCCTGCAAGGACATTAAAGGTAGGTCCCCTCCTGGGGAAATTCCTTTGTCTTTGACTTCTATAAAAATGGGGAGATACCTTGTATGAGGGACTGAGGAGAGATCATTTACTTAGGAGACTGAGAGTCAATACAGTGACTACTGGGGTTCACTCAGTGCTAGGTACAAGGTCCCTGTTCCTAGATCCAAAATCAAATTCCTTGCCTGCTTCAGCCTCAGTCTCTCCTCTTCTGCCAAGATAGGGAACTTCCTGCCTTACAGTATCCTTACTCCCACAGCCTTTTGTGTCCAGTATCCAGAGACTGGCACTTCTGGGCCATGATGTCAGCAGGATGATGACAGGAGACCAGGTCCACTCAAGGGGACCAGTGTCTGGATTTGGGATCCCCTGCTAACTAGGTGTGGAGTATCTTAACTAGAATGAGTATTCACACTGAAGTCATGGGAGAACTCCTGAACTAGCCTCCAAAGGACACTGGAGCAATAGTGCACTAATTGCTATGACCTCAGTGGGCAGTCAGTCCACTGAGAGGAAGAAGATAGGAAAAAGGGCCCTAATCCAGTGGTTTCAGAGTCATCCAGTTCGGAATTAGGTAATAGCCTTGAGCTGAGGAAATAGGAAAGAGGGCATGCTAAGAAAGGATAGAGGGGAGGGCTGGAAATGTTAGGCAAGAACACATGACCCTGACTTCTAGTGATAACCCATTTTCTTCATCCTTTTTGCAGTTTAACTTCTAGGTAAAAAAGCAGTATACAGTGCTGGCCTCCACTTTCTTAACCTGGCAGAGAGAAAGAAGTGAAAAAGGTGTGGAAGTTAAAGAAAAGGAAGAACTTCAGGAAGAGAAGGAATCTGGAAAAAAGCCTGAAGATACCATGTCAGTTTCAAGTGACCCAGCGAATAGTGGAAGCGAAGAGAGTCCCGAGGAATTTATTTTTCTTTCTTTGTCCCCTGAGTTTGTCCCAAGACACTTTGAAGACTTGGAAGATGCTCTTGTGTGTCCAGACCTCCCTTCTTCCTACCAGACTGACAAAGACGACGGCAGTGATCACATTGATTCTGATCGTAGCATTGACAATGATTACAGAACTGACCTCAGTGAACATCCCAGCCAAGATGATCATGCCAAAGATGTCTACAGCAGTGGCTATGGTGAGTAGTGAGAGAAGAGTTCTTGGAGAGGCTTGAGGAGGACTAAAAATGTTGGGAATAGCTCCTGCAGTGAGTGGGAGAAGGAATCTGTCAAGGAGCACAAAAAGGATGACTTGATTTGGAAGGAATTAACAAATATTGATATTGACATTTGTCAGTATGATTTCCCTCACATAGTCTTGTTCCCTTCTTTTTGGGGGGCCAGGCAAACGGGGGTTAAGTGACTTGCCCAGGGTCACACAGCTAGTAAGTGTCAAGTGTCTGAGGCCAGATTTGAACTCAGGTACTCCTGAATCCAGGGCTGGTGCTTTATCCACTGTGCCACCTAGCCGCCCCGTCTTGTTCCCTTCTTGAGACCACTTGAGTGTACCCTCTCATCATCACATGCCCCATTTCTTCTCTTTCACAGTCAAATGCCGAGAACAAGAACTCTACACTTTAGAAGTGCAAGAGGAGAAAGAAGAGCACAAAGAGCATGAAGTAAAAAGTCCTGAATCCCCACCTTTGGGCTCCACTTTGGTTGATGGTGCCTCCATTTCTTCAAGGGATGCAGAGAGCAGTGGAAGTGAAGGGAGTTCTGATGAACTTGGCTACCAAATGTGGAGCAAGAGGGGGTCTGCCCTTGCTGGATGGGTGGAGCCCTATCAGTGTCCCAGCTACACATCCTCTCCTCACTTTTGTGAGTTGAACCTGGAGGAACCCATTCAATACATTCCAGTCTGCATTTTGGAGTCTGCCAGTGACCAGGAGGGATTATGTGAGGAGGTAGATGAGGCCACTTCCTTCTGTTGCTTTCCTCAGATTCTCTCCCTCTTTTGCTCTTGCTTTTATTCTCTTTTATTCTGGGCCTATTTCTGGATGTACTCTTCCGGTTCTTAGTTATCTTACAGAAGGGAAGTGTAGAAGTCTTTACAACTGCACTTACCTAACCTCTCCCTTTTGGAGACAGCTTTTTTTTTTTAAGGATTCCCCATAATTAAGTGGCAAAACTCTACAGAAAACACATTGCCAAAGAAAAGATTCACCTATCACTGTAGAAGTGCAAGAGGAGGAAGAAAAAGCACAAAGAGCATGAAGCAAGAAATCAAGAGATCATGAGATCCTCCTTCAGGATCCACTTTGGTTGATGGTGCCATTGTGTCTGCTTCAAGTAACCCAGAGAGCAGTGGAAGTAATGAGAGTTCTGATGGAGAATTCTTTGTGGCTCCTTTGTCCCCCTCATTTGTCCCAGGACAACTGGAAGGTTTAGAACATGGCCTCATGCATCCCAGACTCCCACCTAGCTACCAGAGCAATAAGGAGTCTTTGTTGAATGGGTGAGGCAGTTGGGGTTAAGTGACTTGCCCAGGGTCACACAGCTAGTAAGTGTCTGAGGCCTGATTTGAACTCAGGTACTCCTGACTCCAGGGCCGGTGCTCTATCCACTGCGCGATCTAGCTGCCCCAAAAAGGAGCATTTTTCTCTGTATATGAACATTGCAATCTTGTGTCAGTGCTACTAATGAGAATGTGAGTGTGCCTGGGAAGACTTTCCTGAAGCAGAGGTTGAAAGTTAGAAATGTTTTATTAATATAATTTGTCTTGCTGACCTTGATATTGCTTATTAGCATAGCAGGGTCATGCTTGGCCACACCTTATTCCTGTTTTTCTCGTGGGAAAGTTTTTGAAGGATCCTTTGGGGCTTTGGGATCTATAACTTTCTTGGTTCCACTACATTTCCGCAATAAGTAGAAATTTTCTAAAGCTAGTTTCAACTTGATCCCTTTGATCTTCTGATTTACTGACAATATGACATCTCCAGACAATATGAAATCACTACTCGGGCTTGTTCTTGAAGGCATGTAACCTCACTGAAGTGGAAATCCAGGAAAGGAAGTGCAAACAATAGCAAGAAGCTCTCCTTTTTTTTTTTTTTTAATTAATGTAATTTGGATGTGCCAGTGCTCCTGGCCAAGGAGGTGTCTCCATGACACTCCCCTGGCTATGTATTCCAGTACCCTAATAAATCTATTTTACAAGATTTGTGGTGTTTTTGTTTTTTGTGTTTTGACAATTAGACAATTAATACTAAAGAGGGCTTGGCTAGACAGTGGCACCTATTAATATGGGAGCTTAGTAATTCCTACATAGCTTTTCCCCCTTTTCTTCCTTTTTCTATCTTATCTCTACTCTGATATATGAATGCTTGAAATAAAGCCTTCTGGGCTTAGCCGATTCAACCACTTCCAACTTCCAGTAATTAGATGCTGACTTACCTACTTCTTTCTTTCTTTCATTGAGGCAATTGGGGTTAAGTGACTTGCCCAGAGTCACACAGCTAGTAAGTGTTAAGTGTCTGAGGCCAAATTTGAACTAGGTCCTCCTGAATCCAGGGTTGGTTGGTGCTCTCTCCACTGCACCACCTAGCTTCCCCTTACCTACTTCTCTTTGACTTCTCCAGGATAAAAACAAGTGAAACTTTCAAATGCATTATAAAAAAATCTAGGTAAACTATTTTCTTTTGGGAGTAGGGTGGGGCAATGAGGATGAAGTGACCTGAGCAGGGTCACACAAAATACTTCAGCAGTGCCACTGACAAAGATAGTGTTTTGAAAATCAATTTTATTAATTTGTGACAAAGCATAATTGTATTCTGGGCCTATTTCTGGATGTACTCTTCAGGTTCTTAGTTATCTTACAGAAGGTGACGTTGTTTCCACGCTTTTGGAACTCCACATGATCTGTATACACTTTTGCTAATCAAGTAGTCCCTTTTGAGTGTTAGCTGGAAAGATTATATCTCAACATTCCAACCATGTGTAAATCTTTTGTAAGTCTTTTGGAATTGCCTTAGATCATTGTATTGCTGAGAATAGCTAAGCCTAGCATAGGGTCATAGATGCTTAATAGCTGCTCTCTTAATAGGTCTCTTAACTGCTGTCTACCTCACTTTCAACTATAAAATGGGCATAATGATAGCACCCACCTCAGAAGGTTGTGAGAATCAAATGGGATAATACTTAAGAGGGCCATGAAACCTTCTGGTCAAAAACAAGAAGCCCACGAGGACTAGAAAAGGAAATATGACCACGTACCACCCAGAGAGACAAACACATGCCCACTGAAGAGAAGACAAGACATCGCTGTCCCATTGCTTTGCCCAGGTGGCAGGTGCTTGTTCATTTTCGTTTGCGGATCGGGCTGAGTGAGAGGCTCATCAGTAGGACCGACTTTACTCTTCCCGTTCAGCCTGTTGACGAAGACCGTGTTGTACCTGAGATATCTGTCTGTTTGAATGGGGCATGGGGGAGGACTGCTGCTGCTGCTGCAAATTCTGGTGATGGAGAACACGAACGTTTCAATAAAATTGTTTGCAAAGCATGACCACCTTTGTCACTCTGGTGGTTTCAGGATTCTCTAAGTTTCACACAGGAAGCTCCTTCTGTGAGGGTACTGCAAGCTCGGTCCGTCGTCCCTACTAGCTAACTGGTGAGAGGGCGATTGGCAAGCCTGTCCTGAAGCAGAGGCTGAAAGTTGCAAGGTCTTCTCTCCTCAATGCAAAGGCCGGGTGCCCGTGCTCCTGGCGAAGGAGGTGCAGCCCCAGACTCCTCGTGCCCTGCAGTGCCCTCCAGGGGGAGCAACGGAACACCCGGCACGTTCTCAGAAGCTTTCCTAGCTAGTGACCCTGCGTGAGTCTCCTAGGTGCCATCCCACTCCGTTGTCTCAATTCGGCAATGGCCAGAAGAAGAGCGGGGACCTGGGACGGTTGTCTTGAGCATCCCATGAGAAAATCACGAAGACAGCTTGACCAGGTACTGGGCTCCAAGTCAGTAGGCGCTTAGGGATTCCTCCGACTCCCATAGCTCCTACCTGCTTTCTCTTCTTTCTTCCTAGCCTCCCACTTGCCTTTTCTGTCCCTCCTTGTTTTCCAGCCTCCTCTTCGTTCAGCAGATGCCAGCTAGGAGGAATCCCATTTCATTTGCGTTTGCCAACTCTTGGCAGCAGCCATTGGAGTGAGGAGAGTGCTTGAATGCTGTCCCCTCCCTTGCCTGTGGAATGAGCTGAAAGAGAGCTAAGGCCGCGCTAAGGGAGAGGCCAAGGCTTTCTGTCAAGGACTGCATGGAACAGGAGCATATCATTGCAGCTTCCACCTCACTGGCTTTTCTTGACCACCTGCACTTTTCCATCCAGTCGTCAGGATCCTAGAACGTGGAGCAAGCCCCAGGGCACTCCACAAAAGACGGTCTTGCCACTGGACCTCGACCCTTCCAGAACTCCTTCGGGCCCTTGACCCTTCCACTACTTACAAGGGCAGGGATACGGTTGGCCTCTTCTCTTGTGCTTGTCCACAAAACCAACATGACAAATGATGTTCAGTGCTTGACAAAACAAACAAACAACCCCAGGTCAGGTGATTCTACTGAGTTCCCTTGATGTCACTCTCTAGGGACCCGCTCAAGACAAAGTACCAAGTCGGTAGAGGAGTTTGCTCTTGAGGAAGAGCGGGCAGGCCGCCTCGCTGAAGGATTGCGGGTGACCATGCGGGCAAGGAAGTGGCGATTCCAATCAGCCCGTAGCCTTGGCGCAGCAATCCAAGGCAAGGTCTCTTTTCGCTTTCCCCTTCCATCCTCTCCGTCCTCCTTTCCCTTGAAGAGAAACCGCTTCTTTGGTGTTCACCTCAGGCGCCTCGCAAGGCGATTTCGTTCCTCGGCTCGATTCGGCACCTACTGGGTCAGGGCCCCTAGGATTTGTCTCAGTCCATGGGGCTGCTGATCAGCGTCCCTGCCAGATATCAGAAAAGGCCAAGCATGAGGCACGCCTGGCTTCCCCACATATACTGGCCTGCCGCTGTCCAAGCTGCCGGAATGGGGGCCAATGCTGGGCAGGCAGGTTCTCTTCACTCCAGGGGGGAGAGCAGCCCTCCATTCTCTCCGAACCTGAGGCTCGGCAGGTACTTGGAAGACTCGGGAGATGAACTCCTTCGCAGGAATTGTTACTGCGAGGAAATAGTTGGAGGTGCGAGGGCCAGGGCCTCAGGGCTCAAGGTCGCTAGATGGCACTCCGGAGATAAGGAGTGGGGCTGGCAAGGCTGGAAGGGCAGCAAGCACTGAGGTGCGAAGCCTGAGCGAGAGGGGGAGGGGCCCAAGGATTTCTCTCCTCTGGCCCTCAGGCTGAGCTGGGGAATTCACACCTTCTCTACAGCACTGGGACCCGGCGGGAGAGCGCTGGCCCGGAACGCCTATAAAAGGCCAGCACCCGCGCTGCCGGACCGGAACTTGTGTCTTTGGGAACGGCTTTGTGGGGTTTTGTGTTGCTGGGCCTCCCCGAAGAGGTCAGGTGCTTCCCCTCTTCCTTTCGCTACTGCCTCCGCCGCTGCCGCGGAGCGGAACGGAGCGCAGCGGAACGCAGCGGAACGCAGCGGAGCCGAGCGGAGCCGAGCGGAGCCGAGCGGAGCCGAGCGGAGCCGAGCGGAGCCGAGCGGAGCCGAGCGGTCCGGCTGCTGGCGTGGTCGCTCAGTTGCCTGCTGCTTTTCATCTCGGGGAAGCTGCTCCCCATGGCAGGGAACTTCTGGCAGAGCTCCCACAATTTACAATGGATTTTCGAGAAACAAGATCTGTTGAAGGAACGCCAGAAGGACTTAAAGTTTCTCTCAGAAGAAGAGTATTGGAAACTGCAGCTATTTTTTACAAATGTTATTCAAGCTTTAGGTGAGCATCTTAAGTTAAGACAGCAAGTTGTTGCCACTGCTACAGTCTATTTCAAAAGGTTCTACGCCAGATATTCCTTGACAAGTATAGATCCTGTATTAATGGCACCTACATGTGTATTTTTGGCATCCAAAGTAGAAGAATTTGGAGAAGTTTCAAAGACAAGTTTGATTTCTGCTGCTACGTCTGTATTAAAAACTAGATTTTCATATGCCTTTCCAAAGAAATTCCCTTATAGGATGAACCACATATTAGAATGTGAATTCTACCTTGTAGAACTAATGGATTGTTGCTTGATAGTCTATCATCCTTATAGGCCTTTGCTCCAGTATGTGCAGAACATGGGCCAAGAAGACAGGTTACTTCGCGTTGCATGGAGGATAGTCAACGATACCTACAGAACGGATCTTTGCCTTCTCTATCCTCCTTTCATGATAGCCTTAGCTAGCCTACATGTAGCCTGTGTAGCACAACAAAAGGATGCTGTACAGTGGTTTGCTGAGCTTTCTGTTGATCTGGAGAAGATTTTGGAAATAATCAGGGTGATTTTAAAATTGTATGAGCAGTGGAAGAATTTTGATGAAAGAAAAGAGGTGGCAACTATCCTTAGTAAGATGCCTAAACCAAAACCACTTCCACACACTGAAGGAGAACCGGGTGCAAATGGAATCCAAAATTTGAGCTACAGCCAGTCTTAAAACATTCCTAGGACGTGCAGAGTGGACCATTAGGAATAAAACCATTGGGGTTTTTGCTGTGCTAAAGAAATAAACGGTTTTCAATAATGTCTTCAGTGGAACATATATGAGAAGGAATAACTTTCCGTCAAAAAAAAAAAAAGGCGGGGGCGGGGGCGGGGGGAGGGGGAAAGGAAGGCAGCTAAGAGGCCCAGTTGATACAGCACCGGCCATGGACTTAGGAGGACCTGAGTTCAAATCCGGCTTCAGACACTTGACACTTACTAGCTGTGTGACCCTGGCCAAGTCACTTAACCCTAATTGCCCTGCAAAAAAAGAAGAAGAGGCCAGCACCAGCTCATGTGCAGCATTTCCTGCTCAGAACAGACATTCCAACTAGAGCTCTCGGCCCCACTGACAAGCTTCGTGGAAGCACATTGAAGGAAGGATTTCTCGCTGGGAAACGCCTTTCTCTTGCACTTCTAGACAGATGCAGAGGCTCTTTTCCTAAGGCAACTTCGAGGAAAAGGCAGGCAAGAGTGCCGACCTGCCCTTTCTCCCCGGGAAGCTCTTTTGGAGGTCACCCATAGACAAACCCTGAGAGAAGGGAAAAGTGGTAACGCGGGAGAGAAGGAAGGAGAACTTCCGAGGGAAACGGACTCAGGATAAAAGTCTGAGGATAAGGGAGCCTCCACCTCTTCTGGCTCCTCACGTTGCCCAAAGGTGCCAGCCTGCCAGTTTCCAGAAAAGATCCCCGGAACAGTGCCAGTACACAGAGTGCTGACGGAGAATTCCTCACGCTTCCTTTGAAACCCCAGTTTGTGCCACGAAGACTGGAAGATTTGGACGATGCCCTTCGGTGTGCCAAGCTCCCGGCTGAAGACCAGCCTCCTTTGTCACTGCAGTTTGTCCCAGAAAGACTGGAGTATTTGGAAGATGTCCTCGAGTGTGCCTAGCTCCCAGCTGAGGACCAGATAGGGAACAGGAGGGCTTCAGCCTGGGCAGGAAGTATGGAGCCACGGCTGCATTGCCCCAGCTGCAGTCGCTTACCTGACCTTGGCGCTTCGGCATTCAACGGAGGGGGGCGGGGGGGGGGGGGGGAGACGACGACTCCCGGAACCACTTTCCCTCTCCCTCCTGGAGGCAACTTGGAAAGCCAGGAGACCTTCTGGTCAAAGACAAGAAGCCCACCACGACTTGGAAAGGGAATGTGACCAGGTACCAGCAAGAGAGACAAGCACACGCTCACTGAAGAGAAGACAAGACAAGACATCGCTGCCCCATTGCTTTGCCCAGGTGGCAGGTGCTTGTTCATTTTCGTTTGCGGATCGGGCTGAGTGAGAGGCTCATCAGTTGGACCGACTTTACTCTTCCCGTTCAGCCTGTTGACGAAGACCGTGTTGTACCTGAGATATCTGTCTGTTTGAATGGGGCATGGGGGAGGACTGCTGCTGCTGCTGCAAATTCTGGTGATGGAGAACACGAACGTTTCAATAAAATTGTTTGCAAAGCATGACCACCTTTGTCACTCTGATGGTTTCAGGATTCTCTCTCTAAGTTTCACACAGGAAGCTCCTTCTGTGAGGGTACTGCACTCTCGGTCCATTGTCCGTACTAGCTAACTGGTGAGAGGGCGATTGGCAAGCCTGTCCCGAAGCAGAGGCTGAAAGTTGCAAGGTCTTCTCTCCTCAATGCAAAGGCCGGTTGCCCGTGCTCCTGGAGAAGGAGGTGCAGCTCCAGACTCCTCGTGGACTGCAGTTCCTTCCAGGGGGAGCAACGGAACACCCGGCACGTTCTCAGAAGCTTTCCGGGGCAGCTAGGTGGTGCAGTGGATAGAGCACCGGCCCTGGAGTTAGGAGGACCTGAGTTCAAATCCAGCCTCAGACACTTAACACTTACTAGCGGTGTGACCCTGGGCAAGTCACTTAACCCCAATTGCCTCACTAAAAAAAAGAAGAAGAAGAAGAAGAAGAAGCTTTCCTAGCTAGTGAGTCTCCTAGGTGCCAATCCACTCGGTTGCTCTATCCACTGTGCCACCTAGCTCCCCCTGTAGGAGACATTATGAAAATAATTTCTCTGATCTGTTTTTTTTTTCTATAGGAGACAGGCATAAAAATAAAAAACTTGACAAGGTAAATCCCTCCACCACAGCAGCTTCTTGTCTGCCACTTCTGAGGCCATTCTTCCAAGACATCAGAAATTAAGCTGCCAGTAACCCCGGCCATCACTAGTGTTAACCTGGAAATCAATGAAACAATCAATATAGGAGAAATAAGGCCTTTAATCAGGAAAGAGGAACTATGAGGAACTATAGCTTGTGGTATGAAAAATCAAGAAGCTAGGAATACCCAAAGATAGGAAGTGAGGACAGGATTTTTATGGGGTAATAGAACAAAAGGGAACTAAAAGACTGCTCCAGACTCACAACTACTTAATGTAAATTAACCTTTGACAAAAGATAGTATAGAACTGCTCTAGAGTTTAAGTATAGATGCTATTTAACTCTAAATAGAAACTAGTTAATGTAGGTAGACCCGGGGGCAGCTAGGTGGTGCAGTGGATAAAGCACCAACCCTGGATTCAGGAGGTCCTGAGTTCAAATTTGACCTCAGATACTTGACACTAGCTGTGTGACCTTGAGCAAGTCACTTAACCCTCATTTCCCCACCAAAAAAAAAAAAAGCCCAACCCTAAGGTAGGTGGACTTTTTTACATAATAACATAAAGTCCAAGGAGTAAGGTGGGGAATCATTGGGAGGGGATAGTTTTATTGGGGGAGATCCATAAATCAATCAAGAGTCTGGAAGTAACAAAGATTGGTTAGCCCCAGGCAATTCATTGACCAGGGAATGGAGAGTAGGTAGGGATCAGTCAGTTCTCAGTAAATTTGTAGTTATCACTAGTGCTACTGAGTGCACAAACAGACCTGAGACATGGTCTTCCGTGGGTAATCTTGCACAGACCTCAGGGCTTAGTCCCACACACAGAGACCTAGTAGAAATGAAGCAAGGTTGCCCTAGGATAAGCAGATACACCTCTACCTATCCTAGCCTTGGGCTGCACATATACCTGAGGCTTCACATAGAGCAATCAACTACAAGTACAAAGAGTTTGTTAATCCACTCACTATTTCACTTAAGGACTGAGGAGATCAAAGAAAGAGGGAAAGGAGCCATATGTAAAGAAATGTTTGAAATGACTCTTTTGTGTAATGGCAAAGAATTGGAAACTAAAAGGATATTAATAACTTGGGAAAAGACTGAACAATTTTGAACAGCTGAATATGATAGAATACTGTTGTGCTATAAAATAGAAAGGGGTGGTTTCAGAACAAACTGAGAAGAGTTGTATGAACTGATAGAGTGAAAAGAGCAGAACCAGTGGAACACTGTGATGCAAACACAGCAATATTGTAAAGATAATCAACTCTGAAAGACTTGACAATTCTAATAACCACAATGATAAATGACAATTCCAAGGGACTCATGAAGAAACATTCCACTCACCTGCACATAGAGAAATGATGGACTTAGATTGCAAACTGAAGTATATGCTGTTAACCTGGAAATTAAGGAAACAATCAATATAGGAGAAATAAGGTCTTTAATCGGGGCAGAGGAACTATATAGCTCGTGGTATCGCAAAGCTCGGAAGCTAAGAATAACCAAAGATGGGAACAGAGGACAGGGTTTTTAATAGGGTAACAGAACAGAAAGATTGCTTCAGAGTGACACATAGCTAACTAATGTAAATGAACCTTTGACAAAAGAAATAATAGAACAGTTCCTAAGTTAAGTATAGGCATTACTGACTCTGAATAGAAATTACTTAATGTAGGTGGACCCTTTTAACATTAATAACATAAAGTCCAGGGAGTAAGGTGGGGAACATAGGGAGGGGATAAGTTGCTTGGGGGAAGGTCCATAAGTCCATTAAGAGTCTGGAAATGACAAAGACAGTCAGCCTCGGGCAATTCATTTGCCTGGGAAAGAGGGGACTGGGTGGGCAATCAGTTCTCAGTAAATTTTGCAGTTCTCAATGTTCTTCACTTTCTTTCTTCTTTTTTTCTCTTTCTTTTTTCTACATGACTAATGTGGGAATTTATTTTAGATTGAAGTGGGATAGAATTTGGGGTCTGATTGATTGTGAGTCATCCCAAAAGAATTACAAGATTCAGTGACAGTTTCTCAAGTTTTATTGCAATACTGTGAGTGACCACAGGGAGAGAGCCAGAATAGTGGAAAGGTATCTCTCCCAAATAAGGAAAGGAAATGCAGTTATGTTTATAGTATAGATAAATTGATTATCAGTCTCATTATAATATCCTCCACCTTGGGGAGGTACAGGGGAGGGGCTATCCTAATTAGGAGTTCCAGGGGTCCTAAGCCAACTCCCGAGATGGTTACCTTTGTCAGTGGAGGTGTGTTTTGGGGGTTTACATGTCATAAGGTGAATCTGAGGACAAATTTGGCCTTTTCTGCACATGTCTCTTTCTGATTCCCATGGCTAGTTTCAAATATAATAATTTTTCTTTAGAATTTCTATAGCCTTGTCATTTCCTTTATTGTTATTTAACCTCACCCGTTTTTATGTGTACTGATCACTGTGGGTAGGAGAACCTAGCATAAGATATCCATTAACTGGGGTCTGGCTCCCTTTTGGAGGTAATATATAAATTAAAGCTTGGGTCTTAGGTTTTTCTATTAACCCCTTTTTGCCTCCTACATCAAAATGACTATAGATATTTGTATTTTAAAAAATTTCTTGTCTTCTCTATGGTTGGTGAAGGGACAAGTGGCAGAGAAAGAAATTAAAATTCAAATTAGCTTTTTTCTCTAAAAAGAGAGTGAATGGGAAGAGGAAGAGGTCAGTAGTAAGATAAGGAATGCTCTCAACCTTGAACTTCTCAATAGTTGGTATGAAAGCTCTCTTAACTGCAGAAAAGACAGGAGCCCTCCATATCCTAATAACTTGACATTTGGGACATGCTTGGAAGACTAATGAGAGATTATTAGTCAAGATTAATTGTTTGTGGGGAGTGAATAATTGGATGATTCTCAGAAAGTTTCTCAGGGCTAAAGGTAACTAGATGAGGTGCTAAGGAGAGAGCTGATTGAGGAGGGGACAGAAAGTATTGAGGGAAAGGGGGAGAGACAAAAGGATTTCCCTCTTGTGCCACTCCTGCTGAGGATGGGATTCCCACCTTCTCAATGTAAAAAGGACAGCGAAAGACATCCCTGAGGAAAGGCATATAAAAGGCCAGCACCAGCTCCTTTGCAGTGATTCCTGCTCAGAGCAGAAATTCCAACTGCAGCTGTGTTCTGATTGAGAAGCCTCCTGCAAGGACATTAAAGGTAGGTCCCCTCCTGGGGAAATTCCTTTGTCTTTGACTTCTATAAAAATGGGGAGATACCTTGTATGAGGGACTGAGGAGAGATCATTTACTTAGGAGACTGAGAGTCAATACAGTGACTACTGGGGTTCACTCAGTGCTAGGTACAAGGTCCCTGTTCCTAGATCCAAAATCAAATTCCTTGCCTGCTTCAGCCTCAGTCTCTCCTCTTCTGCCAAGATAGGGAACTTCCTGCCTTACAGTATCCTTACTCCCACAGCCTTTTGTGTCCAGTATCCAGAGACTGGCACTTCTGGGCCATGATGTCAGCAGGATGATGACAGGAGACCAGGTCCACTCAAGGGGACCAGTGTCTGGATTTGGGATCCCCTGCTAACTAGGTGTGGAGTATCTTAACTAGAATGAGTATTCACACTGAAGTCATGGGAGAACTCCTGAACTAGCCTCCAAAGGACACTGGAGCAATAGTGCACTAATTGCTATGACCTCAGTGGGCAGTCAGTCCACTGAGAGGAAGAAGATAGGAAAAAGGGCCCTAATCCAGTGGTTTCAGAGTCATCCAGTTCGGAATTAGGTAATAGCCTTGAGCTGAGGAAATAGGAAAGAGGGCATGCTAAGAAAGGATAGAGGGGAGGGCTGGAAATGTTAGGCAAGAACACATGACCCTGACTTCTAGTGATAACCCATTTTCTTCATCCTTTTTGCAGTTTAACTTCTAGGTAAAAAAGCAGTATACAGTGCTGGCCTCCACTTTCTTAACCTGGCAGAGAGAAAGAAGTGAAAAAGGTGTGGAAGTTAAAGAAAAGGAAGAACTTCAGGAAGAGAAGGAATCTGGAAAAAAGCCTGAAGATACCATGTCAGTTTCAAGTGACCCAGCGAATAGTGGAAGCGAAGAGAGTCCCGAGGAATTTATTTTTCTTTCTTTGTCCCCTGAGTTTGTCCCAAGACACTTTGAAGACTTGGAAGATGCTCTTGTGTGTCCAGACCTCCCTTCTTCCTACCAGACTGACAAAGACGACGGCAGTGATCACATTGATTCTGATCGTAGCATTGACAATGATTACAGAACTGACCTCAGTGAACATCCCAGCCAAGATGATCATGCCAAAGATGTCTACAGCAGTGGCTATGGTGAGTAGTGAGAGAAGAGTTCTTGGAGAGGCTTGAGGAGGACTAAAAATGTTGGGAATAGCTCCTGCAGTGAGTGGGAGAAGGAATCTGTCAAGGAGCACAAAAAGGATGACTTGATTTGGAAGGAATTAACAAATATTGATATTGACATTTGTCAGTATGATTTCCCTCACATAGTCTTGTTCCCTTCTTTTTGGGGGGCCAGGCAAACGGGGGTTAAGTGACTTGCCCAGGGTCACACAGCTAGTAAGTGTCAAGTGTCTGAGGCCAGATTTGAACTCAGGTACTCCTGAATCCAGGGCTGGTGCTTTATCCACTGTGCCACCTAGCCGCCCCGTCTTGTTCCCTTCTTGAGACCACTTGAGTGTACCCTCTCATCATCACATGCCCCATTTCTTCTCTTTCACAGTCAAATGCCGAGAACAAGAACTCTACACTTTAGAAGTGCAAGAGGAGAAAGAAGAGCACAAAGAGCATGAAGTAAAAAGTCCTGAATCCCCACCTTTGGGCTCCACTTTGGTTGATGGTGCCTCCATTTCTTCAAGGGATGCAGAGAGCAGTGGAAGTGAAGGGAGTTCTGATGAACTTGGCTACCAAATGTGGAGCAAGAGGGGGTCTGCCCTTGCTGGATGGGTGGAGCCCTATCAGTGTCCCAGCTACACATCCTCTCCTCACTTTTGTGAGTTGAACCTGGAGGAACCCATTCAATACATTCCAGTCTGCATTTTGGAGTCTGCCAGTGACCAGGAGGGATTATGTGAGGAGGTAGATGAGGCCACTTCCTTCTGTTGCTTTCCTCAGATTCTCTCCCTCTTTTGCTCTTGCTTTTATTCTCTTTTATTCTGGGCCTATTTCTGGATGTACTCTTCCGGTTCTTAGTTATCTTACAGAAGGGAAGTGTAGAAGTCTTTACAACTGCACTTACCTAACCTCTCCCTTTTGGAGACAGCTTTTTTTTTTTAAGGATTCCCCATAATTAAGTGGCAAAACTCTACAGAAAACACATTGCCAAAGAAAAGATTCACCTATCACTGTAGAAGTGCAAGAGGAGGAAGAAAAAGCACAAAGAGCATGAAGCAAGAAATCAAGAGATCATGAGATCCTCCTTCAGGATCCACTTTGGTTGATGGTGCCATTGTGTCTGCTTCAAGTAACCCAGAGAGCAGTGGAAGTAATGAGAGTTCTGATGGAGAATTCTTTGTGGCTCCTTTGTCCCCCTCATTTGTCCCAGGACAACTGGAAGGTTTAGAACATGGCCTCATGCATCCCAGACTCCCACCTAGCTACCAGAGCAATAAGGAGTCTTTGTTGAATGGGTGAGGCAGTTGGGGTTAAGTGACTTGCCCAGGGTCACACAGCTAGTAAGTGTCTGAGGCCTGATTTGAACTCAGGTACTCCTGACTCCAGGGCCGGTGCTCTATCCACTGCGCGATCTAGCTGCCCCAAAAAGGAGCATTTTTCTCTGTATATGAACATTGCAATCTTGTGTCAGTGCTACTAATGAGAATGTGAGTGTGCCTGGGAAGACTTTCCTGAAGCAGAGGTTGAAAGTTAGAAATGTTTTATTAATATAATTTGTCTTGCTGACCTTGATATTGCTTATTAGCATAGCAGGGTCATGCTTGGCCACACCTTATTCCTGTTTTTCTCGTGGGAAAGTTTTTGAAGGATCCTTTGGGGCTTTGGGATCTATAACTTTCTTGGTTCCACTACATTTCCGCAATAAGTAGAAATTTTCTAAAGCTAGTTTCAACTTGATCCCTTTGATCTTCTGATTTACTGACAATATGACATCTCCAGACAATATGAAATCACTACTCGGGCTTGTTCTTGAAGGCATGTAACCTCACTGAAGTGGAAATCCAGGAAAGGAAGTGCAAACAATAGCAAGAAGCTCTCCTTTTTTTTTTTTTTTAATTAATGTAATTTGGATGTGCCAGTGCTCCTGGCCAAGGAGGTGTCTCCATGACACTCCCCTGGCTATGTATTCCAGTACCCTAATAAATCTATTTTACAAGATTTGTGGTGTTTTTGTTTTTTGTGTTTTGACAATTAGACAATTAATACTAAAGAGGGCTTGGCTAGACAGTGGCACCTATTAATATGGGAGCTTAGTAATTCCTACATAGCTTTTCCCCCTTTTCTTCCTTTTTCTATCTTATCTCTACTCTGATATATGAATGCTTGAAATAAAGCCTTCTGGGCTTAGCCGATTCAACCACTTCCAACTTCCAGTAATTAGATGCTGACTTACCTACTTCTTTCTTTCTTTCATTGAGGCAATTGGGGTTAAGTGACTTGCCCAGAGTCACACAGCTAGTAAGTGTTAAGTGTCTGAGGCCAAATTTGAACTAGGTCCTCCTGAATCCAGGGTTGGTTGGTGCTCTCTCCACTGCACCACCTAGCTTCCCCTTACCTACTTCTCTTTGACTTCTCCAGGATAAAAACAAGTGAAACTTTCAAATGCATTATAAAAAAATCTAGGTAAACTATTTTCTTTTGGGAGTAGGGTGGGGCAATGAGGATGAAGTGACCTGAGCAGGGTCACACAAAATACTTCAGCAGTGCCACTGACAAAGATAGTGTTTTGAAAATCAATTTTATTAATTTGTGACAAAGCATAATTGTATTCTGGGCCTATTTCTGGATGTACTCTTCAGGTTCTTAGTTATCTTACAGAAGGTGACGTTGTTTCCACGCTTTTGGAACTCCACATGATCTGTATACACTTTTGCTAATCAAGTAGTCCCTTTTGAGTGTTAGCTGGAAAGATTATATCTCAACATTCCAACCATGTGTAAATCTTTTGTAAGTCTTTTGGAATTGCCTTAGATCATTGTATTGCTGAGAATAGCTAAGCCTAGCATAGGGTCATAGATGCTTAATAGCTGCTCTCTTAATAGGTCTCTTAACTGCTGTCTACCTCACTTTCAACTATAAAATGGGCATAATGATAGCACCCACCTCAGAAGGTTGTGAGAATCAAATGGGATAATACTTAAGAGGGCCATGAAACCTTCTGGTCAAAAACAAGAAGCCCACGAGGACTAGAAAAGGAAATATGACCACGTACCACCCAGAGAGACAAACACATGCCCACTGAAGAGAAGACAAGACATCGCTGTCCCATTGCTTTGCCCAGGTGGCAGGTGCTTGTTCATTTTCGTTTGCGGATCGGGCTGAGTGAGAGGCTCATCAGTAGGACCGACTTTACTCTTCCCGTTCAGCCTGTTGACGAAGACCGTGTTGTACCTGAGATATCTGTCTGTTTGAATGGGGCATGGGGGAGGACTGCTGCTGCTGCTGCAAATTCTGGTGATGGAGAACACGAACGTTTCAATAAAATTGTTTGCAAAGCATGACCACCTTTGTCACTCTGGTGGTTTCAGGATTCTCTAAGTTTCACACAGGAAGCTCCTTCTGTGAGGGTACTGCAAGCTCGGTCCGTCGTCCCTACTAGCTAACTGGTGAGAGGGCGATTGGCAAGCCTGTCCTGAAGCAGAGGCTGAAAGTTGCAAGGTCTTCTCTCCTCAATGCAAAGGCCGGGTGCCCGTGCTCCTGGCGAAGGAGGTGCAGCCCCAGACTCCTCGTGCCCTGCAGTGCCCTCCAGGGGGAGCAACGGAACACCCGGCACGTTCTCAGAAGCTTTCCGGGGCAGCTAGGTGGTGCAGTGGATAGAGCACCGGCCCTGGAGTTAGGAGGACCTGAGTTCAAATCCAGCCTCAGACACTTACACTTACTAGCGGTGTGACCCTGGGCAAGTCACTTAACCCCAATTGCCTCACTAAAAAAAAAAAAAGAAGAAGAAGAAGAAGCTTTCCTAGCTAGTGAGTCTCCTAGGTGCCAATCCACTCGGTTGCTCTATCCACTGTGCCACCTAGCTCCCCCTGTAGGAGACATTATGAAAATAATTTCTCTGATCTGTTTTTTTTTCTATAGGAGACAGGCATAAAAATAAAAAACTTGACAAGGTAAATCCCTCCACCACAGCAGCTTCTTGTCTGCCACTTCTGAGGCCATTCTTCCAAGACATCAGAAATTAAGCTGCCAGTAACCCCGGCCATCACTAGTGTTAACCTGGAAATCAATGAAACAATCAATATAGGAGAAATAAGGCCTTTAATCAGGAAAGAGGAACTATGAGGAACTATAGCTTGTGGTATGAAAAATCAAGAAGCTAGGAATACCCAAAGATAGGAAGTGAGGACAGGATTTTTATGGGGTAATTGAACAAAAGGGAACTAAAAGACTGCTCCAGACTCACAACTACTTAATGTAAATTTACCTTTGACAAAAGATAGTATAGAACTGCTCTAGAGTTTAAGTATAGATGCTATTTAACTCTAAATAGAAACTAGTTAATGTAGGTAGACCCGGGGGCAGCTAGGTGGTGCAGTGGATAAAGCACCAACCCTGGATTCAGGAGGTCCTGAGTTCAAATTTGACCTCAGATACTTGACACTAGCTGTGTGACCTTGAGCAAGTCACTTAACCCTCATTTCCCCACCAAAAAAAAAAAGCCCAACCCTAAGGTAGGTGGACTTTTTTACATAATAACATAAAGTCCAAGGAGTAAGGTGGGGAATCATTGGGAGGGGATAGTTTTATTGGGGGAGATCCATAAGTCAATCAAGAGTCTGGAATTAACAAAGATTGGTTAGCCCCAGGCAATTCATTGACCAGGGAATGGAGAGTAGGTGGGGATCAGTCAGTTCTCAGTAAATTTGTAGTTATCACTAGTGCTACTGAGTGCACAAACAGACCTGAGACATGGTCTTCCGTGGGTAATCTTGCACAGACCTCAGGCTTAGTCCACACACAGAGACCTAGTAGAAATGAAGCAAGGTTGCCCTAGGATAAGCAGATACACCTCTACCTATCCTAGCCTTGGGCTGAACATATACCTGAGGCTTCACATAGAGCAATCAACTACAAGTACAAAGAGTTTGTTAATCCACTCACTATTTCACTTAAGGACTGAGGAGATCAAAGAAAGAGGGAAAGGAGCCATATGTAAAGAAATGTTTGAAATGACTCTTTTGTGTAATGGCAAAGAATTGGAAACTAAAAGGATATTAATAACTTGGGAAAAGACTGAACAATTTTGAACAGCTGAATATGATAGAATATTGTTGTGCTATAAAATAGAAAGGGGTGGTTTCAGAACAAACTGAGAAGAGTTGTATGAACTGATAGAGTGAAAAGAGCAGAACCAGTGGAACACTGTGATGCAAACACAGCAATATTGTAAAGATAATCAACCCTGAAAGACTTAGCAATTTCAATAACCACAATGATAAATGACAATTCCAAGGGACTCATGAAGAAACATTCCACTCACCTCCAGATAGAGAAATGATGGACTTAGATTGCAAAATGAAGCATATTTTATTCACTTTCTTTCTATTCTTTCTTTCATTCTTCTTTCTTTCTCTGTCTTTTGTCTAACATGGCTAATGTAGGAATTTATTTTAGATGACTATAGATAATTGCATTTAAATTTTTTTTTCTATTAGGTCCAGCAGAGTTTGGGTGTTACAAAGAAAAATGGTGTATAATCTACATTTAATTGAAGTATAAGTATTTCTTTAAAGTTTTTAGGATTGCCTTAAAACTACTAAAAGAAAACCTCACCAATTCATGTATTTTATGATTATTAACTTTTTAAGTTAATCCAGGCAAGGTACCTCTTCATCTTTTGGCATTGTTTGTTGTTTGCTTGAACCTCTCACATTCTGTTAGGGATGCCTTTTGTGATAGCACACTTCATCCCTTTCCCAATCCAGTGTTGATTATGACTTTTAACATTCCTGAGACATTACTTCTAAAGAATTTAAATTCGAAAAAGACATTGTGCATAAAACTCTTTAAAATGAAATGCCCTAAAAAAAAAAAAAAGATAGATAGGGGGGCAGCTAGATCGTGCAGTGGTTAAGCACTGCCCCTGGATTCAGGAGTACCTGAGTTCAAATCCGGCCTCAGACACTTGACACTTACTAGCTGTGTGACCGTGGGCAAGTCACTTTACCTCCGTTGCCTGCAAAAAAAAAAAAAAATGAAATGCCCTTCAGTGAAATATACTCTTTCTTGGGGCAGCTAGGTGGCACAGTGGATAGAGCACCATCCCGGGAGTCAGGAGGACATGAGTTCAAATGCAGCCTCAGACACTTAACACTTACTAGCTGTGTGACCCTGGTCTAGTCACTTATCCCCAATTGCCTTACTAGAAAAAAAAAATTATGACCTCCCCAGTCATATTTAAATAGTTGACTCCCTGAAAGTTGAAATTCTTTGACATTCTTTTTTTTTTTTTCAGTTGGTATGAAAGCTCTCTTAACCGCTAAGACAGGAGTCCTCCATGTCCTAATAACTTGACACTAGGCACATGCTCTTGAGCTCATTAATCATGATTAATAGTTTGTGGGGAGTGTATAGTTGGATTGTTTTCTGGAAGTATCTCAGGGCTAAAGGTAACTAGATGAAGTGCTATCAAGAGAGCTGAGTAGGGAGGGGACAGAAAGTATTTGAGGGAAAGGGAGAGAGACAAAAGGATTTCTCTCTTGTGCCATTCATTCGTGATGAGGATGGGATTCCCACCTTCTCAATGTAAATAGGACAGGAAAAGAGATCCCCGGGAAAAGGCATATAAAAGGCCAGCACCAGCTCCTTTAGAGTGATTCCTGCTCAGAGCAGAAATTCCAACTGCAGCTGCGTTCCTGGCTGAGAAGCCTCCTGGAAGTACATCAAAGGTATGTCCCCTCCTGGGGAGATTCCTTTTTCTTTGACTTCTATAGAAATGGGGAGATAGTTTATTTAGGAGACAGAGTCAATGCAGTGACTGGGGTTCACTCAGTGCTTGGGACAAGGTCTCTGTTCCTAGATCAGTCAAACTCCTCCCTGCCTGCCTGAGACTCAGTCTTCTTTTCTGGCAAACTAGGGAATTTCCTGTCTCCTATATCCTCCCTCCCAAAGCCTTTTGGTGTGCAATATCCAGAGACTGGCACTTCTGGGCCATGAGGTGAGCAGGATGATAACAGGAGACCAAACCCACTCAAAGGGAGCAGTGTCTGGATTAATATCCCCTGCTAATTAGGTGTGGAGCATCTGGGCTAAATAGAATGAGCGTTTACACTGAATTCAAATCTGGCCTAAGACACTTGACACTGGGCAAGTCACTTAACCCTCATTGCCCCACCAAAAACAAACAAAAAACACCAAAAGGACTGGAAAATGCTGACACAATGTAAAGCAATTCAAAATAATATGATTTGTTTTTTTTTCACTGATTTTCTATATTTTTTTTGTTCATAGTTGAGGACACATGACCCTAACCTCTTCTGATAATCCATTTTCTTCATCCTTTTCACAGTCTAACTTCTAGGGAAGAACAGTCCACAGTGCTGATCTCCATTTTCTCAACCTCGCAGAGATGTTTCAGGACTCCAAAGGGCAAATTGTAAAAAGAAGTGAAAAAGTTGTGGAAGTGGGAGAGAAGGAAGGAACATTACAGAAAGAGGAGGGATCAAGAAAGCAGCCTGGAGATAAGAAAGCCTCAGCTTCATGCTCCATGTTGGCCATAGGTGCCACCATGTCAGCCTCAAGTGAGGCAGAGAACAGTGGAAGTGAACAAAGTACTGAAGAAGAATTCATTGTGCTTCCTTTGCCACCCGAGTTTGTCCCAAGACAGTCTGAAGACTTAGAAGATACTCTTATGTATCCTGACCTCCCATCTGCCTACCAGACTGAAAATAAGCACAACAGCAGCGATTACCCTGCTGGTGATGATTCTGATGACAGCAGTGACAATGGGAACAGCAGAAGTGACCCCAGTGACCATCACAGTCGAGGTGGTCATGCCAAAGCTGTCTACAGCCATGGCTATGGTGAGTATTGAGAAGGGGGTGTTGAGAGAAGCTTGAGAAGGGCTTGAAATGTTGGGAACAGCTCCTGTAGTGACTGCCAGAATAAATCTAGTGGGGAAGGTAAAAAAAAAGATTTTGTTAATTTGGTAGGAATTTGAAAGCACTGATATTAACATTTCCTTCATTTCTCTATGATTTTACCCATAAAATTTTGTTCCCTTGTTGAAACCACTTGAGTGTGGACCTGATGTAGGAGGCAAAAAAGGCTTAATAGAAAAACCCAAGACCCAAGCTCTCATTCAGATATTACCAGATATTAGGGAGTCAGACCCCAGTTAATGGAAAACTTATACTAGGTTCTTATGCCCACAGAAATCAGTGTCCATAACAGGAACAGAGGAAGAGAGGCCATGATAACCTTAGACTAAAATGACAAGGCTATAGAAATTCTTTCTTTTGGTGAGGTAATTGGGGTTAAGTGACTTGCCCAATGTCACACAGCTAGTAAGTGTGTCAAGTGTCTGAGGCCAGAATCGAACTCAGGTCCTCCTGAATCCAAGGCCGGTGCTCTATCCACTGTGCCACCTAGTTACCCCAGGCTATAGAAATTCTAAAGAAAAATGATTCTATTTTGAAACTAGCTATGGGAATCAGAAAGAGACATGTGCAGAAAAGGCCAAATTTGTCCTCAGATTCACCTTATGACATGCAAACCCCCAAGACACACCTCCACTGAAAAAGGTAGCCAACTCAGGGGTTGGCTCAGGACCCCGGAACTCCAAATTAGAATAAGCCCTCCCCTGTAACACCCCTAGGTGAAGAATATTATAATGAGGACAGGCCCTCCCCTATACCTCCTTAAGGTCTTCCCTTTCCTTATTTGAGAGATACCTTTCCAATATTCTGATTCTCTCCCTGTGATCACCTACAGCATTGCAATAAAACTTGGGAAACTGAGTCACTGAGTCTTGTAATTCTTTTAGGATGACTTGTCAGGATTGTGGGCTTAATTCCCTTGACAGAAGTTGAGGATCGGAGACAATCATTGACACATTAGCACCACATTATGTGGGATAAACTATGTGCTCTTTATTATCCAGGATAGCTCAGTATTTATAGCCATAAAGAAATAAAATCGAGTCTCTGCTAGAATAATTAAAGAATAGAATAGAGAGAATAGGAATAATTTTTCAACCTTTCAGCCTTGACCTGCAGAACTTGTTCCAGGCTTAGGCAGAGCAAGGTTTGTACAGGGGTCTCCTGGACCCCTGGGAGGCCAGTCAAGCATTGTCTCAGGAATTCAGGCCTTGACCACAAAGTTTCCTAGGAGACTTGCTGCCTCAGCGACCATAGCCCAAGCCTGAGGAGGGGGAGCTCAGAGGGGTGACAGAGAGCCCTCTGGGTTTGCCACAATGACTCATGATCAATTTGGCCCCAAATTCCATGCCACATCAGACCCTCTTCTCTCTTGCTACATGCCCCTTTTCTTGTCTTTCAGTTAAACTCCAATGTCAATAAGAAGATTGTGAATCTATACCTTCTGGTCAGTGTCCCAGCTTCAGGTCCCCTTCTGACCTTTGAGTTGAGAATGGAGGAACCCATGTGCCACATTACAATGCCAGCAGCTAACCGCAGGCAGCCAATCTGTACTCTGGGTATTCAAAATGTTGGGAATAGCTCCTGCAGTGAGTGGGAGAAGGAATCTGTTAGGGAGTATAAAAAGGACTAGTAAATTTGGAAGTAATTAACAAATATTGATGTTGACATTTGTCAATATGATTTTCCACACATAGTCTTGTTCCCCTATTGAGAGCAGTTGAGTGTACCTTCTTCTCACGTGATGCATGCCTCATTTCTTCTCTTTCACAGTCAAACTCCAAAGTCAACAGAAAATTCATGAATCTACATCTTCAGGCTCTACTTCAGTTGATGTTGCCACCATGTCTGCTTCAAGCGACCCAGAGAGCAGTGGAAGTGAAGAGAGTTCAGATGAAGAATTCTTTGTGATTCCTTTGTCCCCCAAAATTGTCCAACAACCATTGGAAGGATTGGAAGATGACCTTATGCGTCCCAGACTCCGTCATCGCTCCCAGATGTGGAGCAAGAGGGAGTCTGCCCTTCCTGAGTGGGTGGAGCTATGCCAGGGTCCCAGCTGCAGGTCCTTTTCTGACTGTTCTAGGCTGAGCCTGGAGGAACCCCGGTGCCACATTCCAATGCCATCAGGAAACTCCAGGCAGCCAATGTGCACTCAGATTCTGGAGTCTGCCAGTGACCAGCAGAGATGCTGTGAGGAGGTTGATGAGGCCCCTTTTGACACTTGCCTCTGTGGCTGCCTTCGCATTCTCTCCCTCTTTTGCTGCTGCTTTTCTTTTTCTCAAGTTAAGAACTGGATAAAAGGAAAATGGACTTCTTTACACTAGGGGAAGCCAGTCTCACTGCACTTACCTACCCTCTCCCTTCTTAGAGGCAACTTTTAAGATGACAAATTTAAGTTAAGATTCCTCATAATAGTTGAAAACACATCCCCAAAGAAAAGATAAATCTGGGCAGCTAGGTGGCACAGTGGATAAAGCACCAGGCCTGGATTCAGGAGTACCTGAGTTCAAATCTGGCTTCAGACACATTGCCCTGCAAGAAAAAAAACAAAACAAATAAAAACAACAAAAAATAAAAGAAATCTATTCCTCTACTTTACAAAGATGAGAGTTTAAGTTTTGTGGGAGGTTGGGGGTACATAATGCATTACTCAGTTTTGCTGATTTTTTATCTTTGCCTTTCACCCTTTGAATAAAATTCATTTGTGGGGCAGCTAGGTGGCGCAGTAGAGCACTAGCCCTGGAATCAGGAGTACCTGGGTTCAAATCCGGCCTCAGACACTAGCTGAGTGACCCTGAGCAAGTCACTTAACCCCAATTGCCTCACTAAAAAAAAAATTTAAAAAAAAATTCTTTTATAATCTGAGATGTCTGTTTGGGGAGGATGGGGAAGGAATACTGATTAACATTTCTGGTGATTGAGAAAAACAGGTTTGAATAAAACTTTTTTAAAAACTCTTTTGCTTAAGCAATACTATTTGACAATTTTCCTTTAAAAGAAAATTTGGGGGCAGAGCCAAGATTGTGGAGGAAAGACATTAAATGCACAGAGCTCCTGATACAATTACCCCAGAAACTGCAATAAAAGAACCCCTGGAGCAGAAAACCCCACAAAAATATTGGCTGAAGATTATTTTCTAGCCAAAGAAAAATTAAAGGGGGCTAAGCTGGGCTTTAAGTTGTGTCCAACCCTGAGATCATGCTGACACAGACCCCAGACATGCTGTGCCAGAGGAACCTACCCCCAAGCCTTTGAATTAGCTGGGGCACCAGTGTTTTCTGGAACCAAGCTTGTGGTCGGGTGAGAGAGCTGGATGGCTGGCCAGGGGGGAAAGTGCCAGGGGTGTCTGAGGGATGTAGGGAGGAATTTGGCTGTCCCACCCCACTGGGGAACCAGGAAGAAATCCTGAGTGGTGGGAGGTCCAGGTGGGGGAGGGGCACAGGCTCCTCAGAGCTAAGAACCACCACAACACACAAAGTTCTGGCTGGTTAATTAGCAAATTGGCTTGAGGTTATCTTCAGACAAGAGAACAGGCCAGGTGAGAGAAAAACCTGCCCTCCCTCAAACTGATCCTCTGAAACTTGGGACAGGGTAGCTTGGAAGTAGGGCCCCACTGTAAGAGCAAGTTAACAGTCAAGTAACAGATGGCAAGATGAGCAGGCAAAGAAAATTGAGAATTATTGAAAGTTTCTTTAGCAACAAGGAAGATCCAGGTGCACCCTCAGAGGATAACAACCTCAGGGCCCCTACATCCAAAGCTTCTAAGAAAAATATGAATTTGTCTCAGGCCAGGGAGCCACTCAAAAGGAAGATTTAGAGAGGTGCAGAAAAGAATGGAAAGAGAAATGAGAGTGATGCAAGAAAGTCATGAGAAAAGTTAACAGCTTGTAAAGACAAATGGAAAAGGAAATACAAAAGCTCTCTGATGAAAATAATTGCCTAAGAATTAGGATTGAACAAATGGAAGCTAGCGACTTCTATGAGAAACCAAGACACAGTAAAGCAAATTCAAATGAATAAACAAATAGAAGGCAATATGAAATATCTCCTTGGAAAGACAGCTGACCTGGAAAACAGATCCAGGAGAGGTAATTTGAAAATCATTGGACTACCTGAAAACCATGACCAAAATAATAGTTTAGACAGCATCTTCCAAAAATAAATAAATAAATAAATAAAAAGGGGCAGCTAGGTGGCGCAGTGGATAGAGCGCTGGCCCTGGAGTCAGGAGTACCTGAGTTCAAATCCGGCCTCAGACACTTAACACTTACTAGCTGCGTGACCCTGGGCAAGTCACTTAACCCCAATTGCCTCACTAAAAATAAATAAATAAATAAACAGACAGCATCTTCCAAGAGATTGTCAGGGAAAATTGCCCTGATATTCTAGGAGCAGAAGGTAAAATAGAAATTGAAAGAATCCACCAATCACCTCCTGAAAGAGATCCAAAGAGGAAAACTTCCAGGAATATTATAGCCAAATTTCAGAGACCCAAGGTCAAGGAAAAAATATTGCAAGCGGCTAGAAAGAAGGAATTCAAATACTGTGGAGCCACAGTCAGGATAACACAAAATCTAACAGCTTCTATATTAATGGACCAGAGAGCATGGAATATGATATTCCAGAGGGCGAAGGAACTGGAACTACAACCCAGCAAAGCCAAGTATAATCTTTCAGGGGAAAAAAATGGAACTTCAATGAAAAAGAGGACTTTCAGGTATTTGTGATGAAAAGACCTGAACTAAATAGAAAATTTGACTTTCAAATACAAGACCCTAGAGAAGCATAAAAAGGTAAATAGGAAAAAGAAATCACGAGGGATATCAAAAGATTAGACTGTTTACACTCCTACATGGGAAGATAATACTTCTGTTTGTTTTGTTAGTTTTTTGCTGGGCAATTGGGGTTAAGTGACTTGCCCAAGGTCACACAGCTAGTTAAGTGTCAAGTGTCTGAGGCTGGATTTGACCTCAGGTCCTCCTGCATCCAGGGCCAGTGCTCTATCCACTACACTACCTAGCTGCCCCAAGATAATACTTCTAACTCATTAGAACTATCTCAGTATTAGGGAAGCTGAAAGGAATACACTTAGACAGAGGACACAGGTCTGAACTGAACATGAGGGGATGATATCTGTAAAGCATTTATTTTTTGTTTAACCTTGTTCTTTGTGGGGCAAGCAGGGTGGGATGTCTTATGTCTGGGGCCAGATTTGGGCTCAGGACCTCTTGTGTCCAGGGCTTGTGCTTTGTCCACTTTGCCACCTAGCTAACCCATGATGACATCTTTAAAATAGGGTTGAGGGGCAGGAAGAATGCACTGGGGGATGGGGAAGGGGAGAAGTGGATTGGGGAGAAGGAGCTCACATGAAGGAAACAAGTAAAAAGCTTATGGAGTAGGGGAAGAGGGGGAAGAAGTAGAGGAGTGAGTGAACCTTACTATTGTGGTAAAATTATTTCTGATAAAGATTAATATTGAACGTTTTAGCTGAATCATTTGGGAGGGGCCACACCTGGCCCACCCTGAGATTAGGTGTGCTACTGAGAAGGACCTCCCCTTTTGGGGGAGGAAAAAACAGAATACAACTGGTAGGGAGGGAACTTCTGGGAGGCGGAGCATGTTCAAGGAGTTTGTACTCTTTGGCCTGGCAGTCAGTCTGGTGGCGTTCAGTGTGGCAGCGTCATGTTAGCAGTCTGGGTCTCAGTGTGGTGCTGGAAAACTGCATACTGACCCTGAGGTCGGTGAATCACTTATGGAAAACCCTAAATTCCTTTGAACTAGCTTAATTGGGAACACTCTGGGATTTCATGAACTAAGCTTAGAGTTAAGACTATTTGTATTTCTACTTCCTTATTTCCTTAATTGGTTTCAAGGAAAGGTCAAAGGGAAAATTAAACCTAAAAGAGTCCCTCATATTTCCAGGACCCCAATATTAAGGTGAGTCACCCTAATATGCTCCATATATCAAATTTTGGCCCTCACAGTTTGGTGAGCCAGCTAGGAGCCCAACCTAAAATCTTTATTTCCGGGACCCCAATATTAAGATGAGTCACCCTAATACGCCCCATATATCAAATTTTGGCCCTCACACTATCATCAGAATTGGCTCAAAGAGGGAATAACATACATACTCAAGTGGGTATAGTAATATAAATTTGCCCTGAGGAAAAGTTGGAGAGGAAGGAGGAAAGGGCAGATTGGGGGAGGGAGCAGTAAAAAACAAAACACTTTTTTTTTTTTTGCGGGGCAATGGAGGTTAAGTGACTTGCCCAGGGTCACACAGCTAGTAAGTGTTAATTGTCTGAGGCTGGATTTGAACTCAGGTACTCCTGAATCCAGGGCCAGTACTTTAACCACTGCGCCATCTAGCTGCCCCCCAAAACAAAACACTTTTGAGGAAGGTGAAGATGTTCTTCATAACTGCATATGTATGACATATTGAATTGCTTGATTTCATAGGGAGAGTTGAGGAGGAAGAAAAATTTAGAACTCAGAATTAGCTCAAAGACCTTAACCTCATCAGAGTGGGCTCAAGGAGGTAATGATATACACACCCAATTGGGAGAAGTAATCTATCTAACCCTACAGGGAAGTAGGAGGGAAAGAGGTTAAGGAGGGAAGGGTGAAAAAAGGGAGGGCAGAGTGGGGGAGGGGTCAGTCAGAAGTAAAACACTTTTTTTTTTTTTTGGTGAGGCAGTTGGGGTTAAGTGACTTGCCCAGGGTCACACAGCTAGTAAGTGTTAAGTGTCAGAGGCCAGATTTGAACTCAGGTACTCCTGAATCCAGGGCCGGTGCCTTATCCACTGCGCCATGTAGCTGCCCCCAGAAGTAAAACACTTTTGAGGAGGAATAGGGTAAAAGAAGATAGAAAATAGAATAAATATTGTGACAAGGGAATAGGATGGAGGGAAATAGTTATGATGATTGACCATGATGGCAAAATGTATGGTACCTACTCTGCTGGGCTATTGTGAAGAAAATTCTTTGTCAAGTTTAAGGTACCATATAAAAGTTATGATGAACAGGATGCTATCAGGAAAGCGGCAGGGGGGGGCATGGCGGGGGGAGGAAAAAATGAACAAACAAACAAATAAATAAAAGGGGAAAGCTAAGTGGCACAGTGGATAAAGCCCTGGCCCTGGATTCAGGAGGACCTGAGTTCAAATCTAGCCTCAGACACTTGACACTTACTAGCTGTGTGACCCTGGGCAAGTCACTTAACCCTCATTGCCCTGCAAAAAAAATTAAAATAAAATAAATAGAAAAGCCTGGAAAGACCTACATGAACTGAAGCAGAGAGAAATGTACTGTGTACAAAATAACAGCAATAGTGTAAGCTGGGGGCAGCTAGGTGGCTCGGGCAGCTAGTTGGCGCAGTGGATAGAGCACCAGCCCTGGAGTCAGGAGTACCTGAGTTCAAATCCGACCTCAGAGACTTAACACTTACTAGCTATGTGACCCTGGGCAAGTCACTTAACCCCAATTGCCTCACTTAAAAAAAAAAAAGTCTGGTGGGGAGGGATGGAAATGTTTAGGAAAAATGCTATGAGGAGTGAGATTATGAACCAAATACAGAGTTATAAAAGGACTGGAAAATGCTGACTAAATATAAACCAATTCAAAAAAAAATTTTTTTCTTTTTCACTAATAGTTTCTATATATTTTTGTTCATAGTTGAGAACACATGACCCTAATCTCTTCTGATAATCCATTTTCTTCATCCTTTTCACAGTTTAACTTCTAGGGGAAAACAGTCTACAGTGCTGATCTCCATTTTCTCAATCTGACAGAGATGTTTCAGGACTCCAAAGGACAAATTGTAGAAAGAAGTGACAAAGTTGTGGAAGTAGGAGAGAAGGAAGGAGAATTACAGAAAGTGGAGGAATGTTGGTCATAGGTACCACCATATCTGTTTCACCTGATCCAGAGAACAGTGGAAGTAAACAGAGAGCTGAAGAATTCATTGTGCTGATCATAAAAAAGTGAAAAGGACCCACATGTACAAAAATATTTATAGCTGCTCTTTTTGTGGTGGCAAGGAATTGGAAATTGAAGAACTGCCTATCAATTGGGGAATGACTGAACAAGTTGTGGTATTTGAATGTAATGGAATTCTATTGTGCTGTAAGAAACAACGAGCAGGGGGCAGCTAGGTGGCACAGTGAATAAAGCACTGGCCCTGGATTCAGGAGGACCTGAGTTCAAATCCGGCCTCAGACACTTGACACTTACTAGCTGTGTGACCCTGGGCAAGTCACTTAACCCTCATTGCCCTGCAAAAAAACAAAAACAAAAAACAAAACAAACAAAAAAAAGAAACAATGAGCAGGAGGAGTCCAGAGAAACCTGGAAGGACTTGCATGAATTGATGATGAGTGAGATGAGCGGAACCAGGAGAACATTGTACACAGTATCATCAACATTATGTATTCATGAACTGTGATAGACTTGATTCTTCTTGGGGCAGCTAGGTGGTGCAGTGGATAGAGCACCGGCCCTGGAGTCAGGAGTACCTGAGTTCAAATCTGGCCTCAGACACTTAACACCTACTAGCTGTGTGACCCTGGGCATGTCACTTAACCCTAATTGCCTCACTTAAAAAAAAAAAGTTAGACTTGATTCTTCTCAATAATACAATGGTACAAGATAGTTCCAAAGGACTCATGATAGAAAAGGCTCTCCAAATCCAGAAAACAAAAAGAACTGTGGAATATGGATGCAGACAGAACCGTACTATTTCTTTTGTTTTTGGTGGTGCTGTTTTTCTTTTTTGAGGTTTTTCCTTTTTGCTCTGATTCTTCTCTTATAACATGACTAATGCAGAAATATGTTTGATGTTATTATATATATATATATATATATATATATGTATATATAGAACCTATGTCAGATTACTTGCTGTCTTGGGGAGGGGGGAGGGACGGGAGGGAGGGAAAAAAATTGAAACTAGAAATCTTATAAAAACAAATGTTGAAAACTAAAAAAAAAAAATTCATTGTGCTTGCCTTGCCATCAGAGTTTGTCCCAAGACAGTTTGAAGACTTAAAGATGCTCTTATGTGTCCTACCTACCGGACTGATGACAGAAAAGACATCAACTAAAATAGATAAACTGAAAAAATTAAAATGAAAAATGTTAACATTTTAAAAACTTTTTTAAAAGACACCAACAGTTATTACAGTGATAGTGATGATTCTAATGGTAGCAATGACAAAGATGACAGCAGAAGTGACCCTAGTGACCATCACAGTAAAGACGATCATGCCAAGGATATCTACAGCAATGGCTATGGTAAGTATTGAAAAAGGGTGCTGGGAGAAGCTTGAAGAGGGCTCAAAATGTTGGGAACAGCTCCTGCAGTGAGTGGGAGAATGAATCTATTAGGCTAAAATGAATTGGTTAATTTGGAAGTAATTCAAAAGCATTGATGTTGACATTTCCTTCACTTTTTGGGGGGGAGGAGGGCAGGGCAATGAGGGTTAAGTGACTTGCCCAAGGTCACACAGCTAGTAAGTATCAAGTGTCTGAGGCCAGATTTGAACTCGGGTCCTCCTGAATCCAGGGCTGGTACTTTATCTACTGTGCCACCTAGCTGCCCCTCTTTCATTTTTCAATATGATTTTACCCATGAAATTTTGTTCCCTTGTTGTGACCACTTGAGTGGATCCTCTCCTCACATAATGCATGCCCCTTTTCTTCTTGTTCCGAGTAAACTCCAAGAACTTCATCCCTCTCACACAGTATCTGTCTCTCCTCTTTACAATGACAGTCTACTAAATGCCAATGTTCACTATGAGGATGTATCCACAAAATTTTATTGCATTTAGGTAAACAGAAGATAGGGTTGAGGGGGCAGCCACGTGATGCAGTGGATAGAGCACTGGCCCTAGAGTCAGGAGGACCTGAGTTCAAATCTGGCCTCAGAAACTTGACACTTACTAGCTGTGTGACCCTGGGCAAGTCACTTAACCCCAATTGTCTTGCCAAAAAACAAACAAAAACAAAACAAAACAAAATACACATACACAAATATGTGAGACTAATGCATTGTTAATGGAGTTGGAAAATTTTAATCCCTAGAATGCCTACCTTACACCTATAAAATATTTTAAGCTAAGAGGTCTAGACTGGTGAGAGAAATTAATATTAATTTGTGATCCACACTTTTCTTTATATTTCTATTAAAACCCAACTCCTGAAAAGGTCAGTCAGTCTCTGAAGGGCATAGCTGGGGGATAAGATTGGCTCCTAGCCCTCATGCACACCCAAATGGGAGACCTAATTTCTGTTTAAAATATAACCAGAAAAAAAAACACCAAAAAACCAAACAAAAATAAATAAAATATAACCAGAATCCAGTGTGAATAAGCTTCTGCCTGGAGGAGGAAACTCCTGTCCTTGAACCCCTCTATTACAGTTCAAGGCAACCCAGCTCACGAAAGAGCAAGCTAGCTAGAGAGGTCCAGAGGGAGAGGGTTTCCCCTGGCCAGATGCGTTGAGGCTGCTGAGGCTCAGGGTCAAGCCATGTTCTTAGCAAGAGGAACTGAAGACTCTTGGCCTTCCTCCTCATTAAATATACACCAATCAGAGTAGATCTTCATTTGTCAGGGGAGTTCACTTTCAGATGCTTCAAGATCTTCCTTGGTGTCTTTGGTTGAGAGAAAGCATTGACCATCAATTTATTGATTTCCTGTAGGTGATGCAGTGGATATAGCGTTGGCTTGGAGTTAGGAGGACCTGAGTTAAAATCTCACCTCAGACACTTAAGTAGCTGTGTGACCCTCGGCAAGTCACTTAACCCCAATTGCCTCACCCCCCAATAACAAACATCACTGCCAATCAGAGGAGGCTCCAGCAGCCCAGGGCAGGGGAGGGTACCAGCTGCTGCTGAGCGCCTCCACCTTAGGCGGCCTGGGCATACGTGAGGGGCAAGCCTCTGTATACTAGGGTACCCATTCCCTACCCACAAAATACAAATACACTCCAGATGCCTTTGCTTATGCTTTTCACAGTGCACTTATTGTTTTGCTATTCCCATCTGTGATTATGGACATCTGTCCCATTTTTAACTGCCATCTTTGCAAAACTGTCTCTAACCAACCTCTAACCTGATGGAGAAGGTAAAGAAAGGGGTTAACGGACAAGCCTAAGACCTGAGCTCTAATTTAGATCTGAGCTCCTAGAGGGGCTAGTAGATAACTTGTAGACCCCAGGTCTGAAAGGGATTAATAGATCATTTAAGACTTGGGCCCTCATCAACATAAGCCAGGGCCTAGGTTCTTGTTCATTGTTACTTGGAGGTCCGGTTTCCATTAATTACCACCCACAACATAAACATAAAGATGATGTAGGAGGCAAAAAGGGGTTAATAGAAAAACCTAATATCCAAGCTCTAATTCAGATATTAGCTCTAAAAGGGAGACCCCAGTAAATGGATAACTTATGCTAGGTTATCATACCCACAGTGATCAGTACCCATAATGGGAACAGAAGAACCTAGACTGAGGAGACCTGACTACAATAAAGGAAATGACAGGGGTATAGAAATTCTAATGAAAAATGGAGATATTTTGAAACTAGCCATGGGAATCAGAAAGAGACATACATAGAAAAGGCCAAATTTGTCCCCAGATTCACCTTACGATGTGTAAACCCCAAAAACACACCTCCACAGAAAAAGGTACCCACCTCAGGGGTTGGCTTAGGACCCCAGGAACTCCAGATTAGGATAAACCCTCCCCTGTAACACCCCTAGGTGGAGAATATTATAATGAGGATGGGCCCTCCCCTGTACCTCCCCAAGGTGGAGATTATTATGAGACTGGTGATCAATTTATCCATACTATAAATATAACTGTCTTTCCTATCCTTATTTGAGAGATACCTTTCCACTTTTCTGGTTCTCTCCCTGTGGTCACCCACAGTATTGCAATAAAACTTGGGAAACTGAATCACTGTCTTGTAATTCTTTTGGGATCACTCATGATCAATTTGACCCCAAATTCTATATCCCACACCAAGGAGACAGGTCACAGAGACCCTAACTGGTAAATGTTTATACCCAGAAACCAGGCCTAAGAAAAAAGAGAAAAAAAACACAAAGAAGGGGGCAGCTAGGTGGCGCAGTGGATAGAGCACCGGCCCTGGATTCAGGAGGACCTGAGTTCAAATCCGGCCTCAGACACTTGACACTTGCTAGCTGTGTGACCCTGGGCAAGTCACTTAACCCCAATTGCCTCACCAAAAACAAAAAACAAAAGAAAACAAAAAACACAGAGACACTCTGACCTTGGCAAATTGAATTATGCCTTTAGGAACATGTATATCAAAGGCCTATTTTGTCCCCAGATTCACCTTTTGACGTAAACCCCCAAAACACACCTCCACGGAAAAAGGTCCCGCCTGGGGTTTGGCTCAGGACCCCAAGAACTCCAAATTAGGATATGAAACCCCATGTACCTCCCTAAAGTGGAGATTATTGTAATGAGACTGATAATCAACTTATCCAATACTATAAATATAACCAGCTTCTCTTTCCCTATTCGAGACACCTTCATAGTGCTCTCTCTGTGGTCACTCACAGTATTGCAATAAAACTTGGGAGACTGAGTCACTGAGTCTTGTAATTCCTTTGGGATGCCTCACGAGTAATTTGATCACCTTAATTCCGTCCCACATCATAACCCACGTCAATAACCCTTGACCTCCACCTTTGCCTTGCAAAAAGCAATTGCTTGTAAATGTCTCATATACCTATCATGAGCGATTGTGTATTTTTTTTTTTTGTGAGGCAATTGGGGTTAAGTGACTTGCCCAGGGTCACACAGCTAGTAAGTGTTAAGTGTCTGAGGCCGCATTTGAACTCAGGTACTCCTGACTCCAGGGCCGGTGCTCTATCCACGGCGCCATCTAGCTGCCCCAGAGCGATTGTGTATTTTGACAATACCAAATGAATGTGATATTCAGGGGACGGTTTGGGAGCATTTATAAAGGTAAGCGCTTCATAGAACCACTGGGAGGCAGTCTAGGTACTGACTGGAGTGTGCGCCAGCCCTCGGGAGGGCGGGGGCATGCGCAGAGAGCGTCCTTAGCCCCCGAACTACGTTTCCCAGAAGGCGCAGGAGAAAAACCTTTCCCCCGTAGAAAGGGATCGAATTGAGCATGGGCGGCCGGAAGTGTTCTCTCCGGGCCGGAAGCTGCGCTGAATCGTCGGCTCGTTTTCCCAGGTGTACTTCCCCCCCCTACCCCCAGCTCTTACTCCGGGCTCACCCTCTAACCTAGAGGCCTGGGCGCTGCCCCTCCACCTTCCGGGCCCTCCTGCTTGGGATGGCGGCGCAGCCCTGTTCCCGACCAGCCTCGAAGCTTTGGGGGAAGCGCGCGGGAACATGGGGGACCGGGAGTCCCCCAGAGCTGGGGGCGGCAGAGGGGCCGGGGCGGCTTGGGGCGCGGGCCCAGGCCCAGGGCGACGGCGCCCCGAGGAGGCTCCCCGAGGGGGCCCGACAAGCCCCGGTCTGCCAGGTGAGGGGGGCCTAGGGAAGGGGCTGGTTCATTCCTCCAGGCGTGGATTGATCGTTCATTCCTCTAGATATTCCCTTCTTCATTGTTGCATCCACTCACGCCCTCAGACACTCACACATTCATTCAATCATTCATTCAGTCCAAGGGAATGGCAAAGAGATTTAGCTCAGGGAGAACTGCCAGTGAGACCATGTGGGGCAATAGAAAGCTTTGGACTTGGTGTACTAAGATCTAAATTTGAACCCCAGTTCTTTTGCTAATATTGGTATAAACTTTCTATCTTTCCTCGTGGTATGGCCGGTGTGTGATTGGGAAATGGGGTGCAGAAGGAGGTAGGGAAAATGAAGCAAACGATTCCTGAAGACCAAATCTGTGAACCTGTAAAATATTTGGGGATAAATCTAGGAATTAAGTGAAGGCAGAATTGGCCTGGCCCCAGCAGTCCAATTAAACCTTTGGACTTAAATTGGACTTACTCTGGATTCGGAAGGCTCATACAGAATGTGATGCATCCCTACAAGTGTGAGTAGAGTGAGTAGATGAGGTACTTTTAAATTGAAGTGGTAACATTAAAACTTAAATTGAATTAGTAACATTAAAATGTGAAAAAGAGGTTCTGAGGTCAAGCCAAATCAGCCAGCATTTTTTTTTTTTGTAGGGCAATGAGGGTTAAGTGACTTGCCCAGGGTCACACAGCTAGTGTCAAGTGTCTGAGGCCAGATTTGACCTCAGGTACTCCTGAATTCATGGCCCGTGCTTTATCCACTGCGCCACCTAGCTACCCCCAGCCAGCATTTTTTAATGGCCTACTGTTTGGCAGGCACTATGCTAGCACTGAGTATACAAAGAAAGGGGGGGAAAACTTACTCTGAAGGAATGCAGTCTTATAATAAAGGAGATGATATGCATACAACTATGTTCAGATAAGCTGTATAGAGGATAGGTCGGGTTATGGTCTTTGGGGGAATGCAAGAGAACAGGAAAAGGCTTCTTACAGAAGGTGGGGTTTTAGTTGAGATTTGAAGGAAGTCACAAGGCAAGGATGAGTCAATCAGTCAAGCACTAGCTTAGTCCTTGGCATAAAAGTAGGTGCTGAGCTAGTGCTGGGAAAACAAAGACCAAAATTTTAAAATAGTTTCTTTCCTCAAGGAACTCCTAATGGGGAAGGCAACACGTCAACAACTATGTTCAAATAAGATATAGACAATTAACTGGGAGCTAGTCTCAGAGTGAAGGCAGTATTTAAAGGAAGATTGAGAAGAGCTTCTTGCAGAAGATGGGAATTGGCCTGAGACTTGAAGGAAGTCAGGATTTGAGCATTCCAGGCATGGAGGACTGCTAATGAAAATGCCTTAAGTCAGGAGATGGATCGAAGAATATGGAAGGACATAAGGTATAAGAAGACTAGAGTGTGGAAGTGGACAGGTTATGAAGGGCTTAACAACCAAATACGATTTTGTAGTTGATCTTGGAAGTGATAGGGAACTGAAGTTTACTGAATGAGGGTGTGTATGAGGGTCAGGTCTGCCCTTGAGGAAGATCAGTTTGACAGTTGAAGGATGGATTGCAGTAGAGAGAGATCCACACACAGGATTTTGCATTTTTAGGGCAGTGAGACTGCTCGGCTGTTTTCCTTATTTTAGAGGTTGAGTTTGGGACGGGTTGTCTGGGAGCTTGGGGAGAGGGGGGAGATGTCTTAACTTTGGATTAACTTTGTCACAGTGGAGAGAATGCTGAACCTGGAGCCAGAAGACTCATCTTCCAGAATTCAAATCCAGCCTCAGACACTAACTGTGTGACCCTGAGCAAGTCATTTAACCCTGCTTTCCTCCATTTCCTCATCTGTAAAATCAGCTGGAGAAGGAAACAGCAAACCAGTTCAGTATCTTAGCCAAGAGAACCCCAAATGGGGTCACAAAGAGTTGGAAATGACTGGGGGGAAAAATCTCATCAGACCATCTTGGTGGGGGTAGATATCTAGTTAGTTTCATCAAAATGCCTGGATTGGACCAGAGGTCTGAGAGTACAGGCCTCCCTCTGAAATGGAATCAGACTGAGAGTCTGTCTTTACGCAACCCTGCTCTCTCTGACCTCTGAGCCTATATTTCTGGGGAGTTATTTTCCCTGAAAATAACAACACACAGGTTTTGTACATTTCCTCCGTAGTAATATCCCCAAAACCTAGAAAGCAGAGAGTATCTAGGTCATGGGATGAGGGACATTATTGTCCAAGCCTGGAGAGGAACAGGAAGGATTGTAAAAAGACCTTTGGATTTGGTGAGTAAGGCCATTGTTAATTTTGGAGAGAGCAGTTTCAGTAAAATGATGAGACCTGAAGACAGACATGCAGAAAATTAAAAGAGAGGAGAAGTGGAGGCACTTATTGTAGACAGCCTCAGCCTTCTCGAGTTAAGCCACAAGGGAAGGCAATAGATGGGATAATAGCTAAAGAGAAAGGATAGAACAAGTGGAAGTGTTTCAAGAATGGAGGAGCGGGGCAGCTAGGGGGCGCAGCGAATGGAGCACCGGCCCTGGAGTCAGGAGGACCTGAGTTCAAATCTGGCCTCAGACACTTAACACTGACTAGCTGTGTGACCCTGGGCAAGTCACTTAACCCCCATTGCCTCACTAAAAAGAATGGAGGAGAGATGGGTATGTTTGCAGGCAGGAGGAAAGCAACCAGTAGAGTAGGAAAGATTGAAGCTTATCGAGAAAAGGGATGATAGAGAATGGAGTCCTTTTGAAGAGACAAGATAGAATAGGATCATTCATGCAGGTAGAAGAGTGTCTCAGAAAGAAGAAGGGTCACTTCTAAGTGTGATATGGGGAAAGGAGGAAAGTGGGAGGAAGGCATTTGGGCAATGTGAGATGTGGGGAAACAGGGAAGAAAGAAAAGGAAGTAGTTTTTATATAGCTGGTACTATGTGGCTCATTTGATCCACGCAACTTTGCAAGGTACATGTTATTATATACATTTTACAGATAAGGAAACTGAGACAAAAGTTAGGTACATCCTAGGGTCAGAAAGCTACTAAAGGCCTGAGGCTGGATTTGCACTTAGGTCTTCCTGACTCTAGTCCCAATTGCTCTGTCCACACCATCAGCTGCAGGGAGCAACTGTATGACTGGGTCACTGTGTTAGGAAGAGCATAGCATGGCAGAGGCACGCCATGGTGCTGTAGAAATGTCTTCAATCCTGATTCTACTATTTATCCTATGATGTTGGGTTGGTTACCTTCCTTCCTGAGACAGTTGCCTCACCTGTAAAGTGGGGTGGTAATTCCTTATGCCACCTGGCTCACCACGTATGCTGCTAAAACAAGAGAGCTGTGGGACAGCTAGGTGGCGCAGTGGATAGGGCACTGGTCCTGGATTCTGGAGGACCCGAGTTCAAATCCAGCCTCAGACACTTGACACTAGCTGTGTGACCCTGGGCAAGTCACTTAACCCCAATTGCCTTACCAAGAAAAACCAAAAAAACAAAACAAAACAAAAAAACCCAATAGAGCTGTTACTGGGATAATTAGTGAGGTGTATGTTGTAGCTGGGGACTTCTGTCCTGGGCTGGCCCCTTTTGTCACTTCTTGGATGATAGTACCAGTCCCCTAGCTAACCCTTCTTGTCCTGCTGCCAGATTTCTCATCTTCGTCCTTGAGTCTGACCACAGAATTCTCACTCAGAGAGCCTTCCATTGTTCCACACTTTTGCTTGCCATTCAGAGCCCACCCTTCAAAAAACTAATCCATTTAACAAGCATTTATTAGGCACCTCCTGTGTGACAGGCAAGGAGTTTGCCTTCCAAAGAGGTTAGATACTTTAACCAAGCCAGGGTACTTCTTTTAAAATTAAAGGTATTTTCCATGAACAGAAATCGTGTTCTCTCCCTTCTATCTTTCCTCCTCCCAACACTAAAAAAGAAAGAAAAACAAGTTCCCTGTTTTCCAACCAAGTGAAACAAATTCCCAAATTGGCTACATTCAAAAACCAAAAAAGCCTCACTCTGCTCTCATGAGCACTCAGATGTTTGTCCTGAAATGTTCCAAATCCTAAAAGCTGTAAGAACCACCCCTGAAATAGCCTGCGAGCTTCTTGCTGTGGTTGAGGTCTGTGCAGTGAAATGTGGCTTGGTGAGCAGGAATGTGTTGGTTATTTCAGCCATCAATGACCTTCAAAGATGTTGCAGTGGACTTCACCAGGGCAGAATGGGAGCACTTGGATTCAGCCCAGAGAGATCTCTATAGAGATGTGATGCTGGAGAATTACAAGAACCTCATCTCCCTGGGTAAGGACAGTTCTCCTCTGCCATCAAGGGTCTGTCCCTGAAGGACTCTTTTCAGATGCCTCTCAGCTTTTAGCCAGGGAATCTGAAGAAATTTACTGATTTTATTCTTGGTGTGACAGGACATTCAAGGAGAATTTGAATGTAAAGTTATTCTTTTTTTAAATTCTTTTTATTTTTATTTTTGGGTGGGCAATAGGGGTTAAGTGACTTGCCCAGGGTCACACAGCTAGTAAGTGTCAAGTGTCAGAGGTCAGATTTGAACTCAGGTCCTCCTGAATCCAGGGCCAGTGCTTTATCCACTGCGCCACCTAGCTGCCCCTGTAAAGTTATTCTTAATCCCTTTCTAATGAAGAGACAGTGTTTCTCGGGGGCAGCTAGGTGACGCAGTAGATAAAGCACCAGCCTTGGATTCAGGAAGACCTGAGTTCAAATCCAGCCTTAGACACTGACACTAGCTGTGTGACTCTGGGCAAGTCACTTAACCCTCATTGCCCCACCAAGCAAACAAACAAAAAAAAAGAGACTGTTTCTCTTCCCACTCTAGCATGGTTGTATTTTTCTTGAAGCTTCTTCTGTCCCACCTTCTGTTCCCTTAGGTCAGATCTTTCCCCAGCCCCTCCCAAAGTACAAAGTCCAATACCAATCATGGATTAAGTCAAGTACATTCATTTTCTATCTGAGCCAGACTCCTTTGTTTTATTCCATACTGCCCGTGATCCACTACAAAGGTGCTTTGTGACCACCCCAGGCTTCCCCCCCCCCCCATTCCCTCCTTTCCCTGAAGATAAAGAAGTTAGGATTGGGGGCAGCTAGGTGGCGCAGTGGATAAAGCACCGGTCCTGGAGTCAGGAGTACCTGAGTTCAAATCCGGCCTCAGACACTTAACACTTACTAGCTGTGTGACCCTGGGCAAGTCACTTAACCCCAATTGCCTTACGGAAAAAAAAAAAAAAAAGAAGTTAGGATTGAATTCTGAAGTGATTCTTTGTACTCAAAAGTTTCGCATTTCTTTTCCCACAACCAGGGTTTTCGATTTCCAAACCAAAGGTGATCTCCAAGTTAGAAAGAGGAGCGGCACAATGGATGCTTGGGAAAAAAGTTCCAAGGAGGCCCTTCCCAGGTGAGTGAAAAGGCCAGCGGATAAGAATGACTGCTAGCTGTGGTCAGAGGAGAGGATGCAGAAACTAGATAAGTTGTTCTTCATTGTTTTCCCTGGGGTAAGGGGTGGGGGTTAGATGACCTGAGACTGTCCCATGTAAATGCCATCTTAGTCATTCATCTTTTTTTGTTTTTGTTTTTGTTTTTGTTTTTTTTTGCGGGGCAATGGGGGTAAAGTGACTTGCCCAGGGTCACACAGCTAGTAAGTGTCAAGTATCTGAGACCGGATTTGAATTCAGGTACTCCTGAATTCAGGGCCGGTGCGTTATCCACTGCGCCACCTAGCCGCCCCCATTCATCTTTTTTTAATCTTACCGTTAAATGATAGGAAATGACCTAAGAAAACCATCTAGGTCAAACCCTTCGTCCTCGAAAAGCGCCTTCATGTTGTGTAAAATGAGAATGTCGGCCTCTGAGGCTCCTTGCAGCTCCAGAGTTAGGAAAGAAAGAAGGGAGGTGACTGAGGCAAGATGGTGCAGGGTTTGTGCCCTGTGTGCTCAAATGTGACACGCTTGACTGCATCATGAATAAGAAAACTACAGGGGGCAGCTAGGTGACACAGTGGATAGAGCACCGGCCCTGAATTCAGGAGGACCTGAGTTCAAATCCGGCCTCAGACACTTAACACTTACTAGCTGTGTGACCCTGGGCAAGTCACTTAACCCCAATTGCCTCACTAAAAAAAAAAAGAAAAAAAAAAGAAAACTACAGAAGAGCTGGGTGGCTGGGTGGCATTTATTGTCCAGATTGCCAAAGTACAAAGAACATCAGCCCCAGGATTTGAGAGCTCTATGCTCTGCTGCTGTTCATTGATTTGGCTTTTGGCATCCTTCTTTGACCTTCTTTGTCCTGATCTGTAAAATGAAGAGAGTGGCCAAGGCTGACCTCCATCCTTGGAATGCATTCTCCCATCACCTCCCACCATCGCAGTAAGTGCTTTCTGTCATGCCTGAGCTCAAGGACAGCCTGGCAGAGGAGGCCTTTCCCAGACCCTCCCAAAAATGTATGTATTATCCCTGCAGTTATCTGGTCATCCCTCAGTCAGAAAGCATCTGAATGCCTGCTCTGTCCTAGGCACTTGTGGCTGAGAACAAGCGTGTTGTAGTATAGTCACATTCTCTTGAAGAAAATAGTCCTGAATTGCAGGTGCAGGGACTTGGAATTGTCTGACAGGTGTTAGCATCTCTTCCCTGGATTCCCGGATGTTTCTTTTCCAGCAGGATTCTTTCCAGCAGTTTTTTGGAAGTGGGTAGTCCTGCACCAGAGTTCTGAATTTTAGACACCAACAGCAGAGCAGAGCCTCTGATAATTCCTAGGTCCCTTGTCTAAGGACCAGCCTGGGTAAGTTTAGGGCAGCTTCTCTCCGCTCACCTACCACATGGTGATAAAGGTTTAAGCCTTATCAGATCTTGAAGACTGAGTTAGAGAGGGCTTGTGACCTTTGCTGGTGAAAGGGACAATGTAATCTTAGATTTTTAAGTACAGGATTATTCAGGGCTTACCATGTCCAGCATTTCCAACTCTCTGAAGAAAATATGCAAGGTATCTAAATATGGGGTTTCTGAGCAGTCATTCAACCTTGGGTAGTTTCTTTTTTAAGTTTTGGTGACATGTTCTGCTTTTACATTACAAACATTTTCATATTATCCCCATTCTGTGAGACCTCTCTTGTAAGTAAAATAATTAAGCAAAACTAATAATGGTGGGGCAGCTAGATGGTGCAGTGGATAGAGCACCAACCCTGGAGTCAGGAGTACCTGAGTTCAAATCCAGCCTCAGACACTTGACACCTACTAGCTGTGTGACCCTGGGCAAGTCACTTAACCTCAATTGCCTCACTAAAAAAAACCCCAAAACTAATAATGGTAACCACTTCTGTTATTCTTGGGAGGTTTTTTTATTTGCTTGTTTTTGGCAATCAAAGTTAAGTGACTTGCCACCTAGCTGCCCCTAGTAACCACTTCTCAACGTACAAGCCACATTCCATATCTATAGCATCTCCCCCAACCTCTCTATTTTTAATTGGCAGAAACCTGTTTTCACCTCATCATCTATTCCACTGAAAAAAGAGAAAAGAAAAATAAATTCCTTGTAACAAATGTGCACAGGCAAGCAGAACAGCTTCGCCTTGGGGCTGTAATACAAAGACCTGTGTCTCATTTTGTACCTCCACCAAATGAAGTAAAACAGAGGGATAAGAGAAGCTATGAAGGGACTAGAGAGGGAAATTTAGGATCAGATTTAGAACATCATTGCCACACACTGGAATTACTCAGCAAGGCTCCTATTTAGTCTCCATTCTTCTGCAACCACTTCCTAAGCTTTCCCACCTGTGGGCAGCTACTTGGCACAGGAGATAGAGCACCAAACTTGGAATCAGGAAGACCTGAGTTCAAACCCAGCCTCAGACATCTACTAACTGTGTGACCCAGGACAAGTCACTTCACCTTTGTTTACCTCAGCTTCCTTAACTGTAAAATGGAGTTAATAGCATGGTAAAGAATTGTTATTTGAGGTTTTTATGCCTCAGCGCACACTTGCCTGGGGCTCCACAGGCCGTGCGGTGCTCCACCCACTGGTTGTAGCCTTATCTATAAGCAACCTGTCCCAACCTCTCTAGAGTCTTCCCTCTTTCAATTATTTTCTATTTATCCTATATATAGTTTGATCATACATATTTGTTTATCATCTCTTCCATAAGATTGGGAGCTCTTTGTGAGAACATGGACGGTTTTTTCCCCCTCTTTTAACCCCTAAGGTTTAGCACAGTGCCTGGTATGGAGTAGATACTTAATAAATGCTTAATGATACTATCCACCTTCAAAGAAAGCACTGATATTGATGGAACAGACTGAAGCATGCTATTTTCACTTTCTTTCCTTTTTTTCTTTTATTCAAGTTTTCTTATGCAAAATGATTAATATGGTAATGTTTTACATAATTGCACGTGTGTAACCTATATGTGATTGCTTACCACTTCAGGGAGTGGGGAGGGGAGGTAGTGAAGGAGGGATAAAATTTGGAATTCAAAACTTTAAATAAAAATGTTTATTATTGAATAAATAAATAAATGCTTAATGAGTCAGCTGACTCAACCCCATCTCCTCTGGTCTCAAAAGTCATCAGTAATGTATTTAATGGACAAGTCTAAGGGCCTTCTCATCATCCTTATCTTTATGAGGATTAAGATGTAAACTCTGTAACATTTAACACTGACCACTGTCTTTCAAGAAACTCATTCCTCCAGGTTTTTGTAGTGCTACCTTCCCCAAGTACACCTATCGCTATGACTACTCTTCAGTCTCCTTTACTGGGCCTTCAAATATATCAAACCCACTGACTATCCCCCAGAGCTCTGTCCTGATCCCTTTTCTCTTTTTGTTCTGTACTTTCTCATTTGGTGATCTCAGCTCCTATAGATTCAATTTACATTAACGTCTCTTTGTGAATTATTTCCAGATCAATTTATCTAGCCCTAGTCAGCTTCCTGAGCTCTAAGGCTACATCATCAATTGGCTATCAGACATTTTAAACTCTCCGTCCTACTGGCATCTTAAATATGTCTAAATATTGGCATCTTGATATTTCTAAAATGAATCTTTTTTTTTTTTTACGGGGCAATGGGGTTAAGTGACTTGCCCAGGGTCACACAGCTAGTAAGTGTCAAGTGTCTGAGGCCGGATTTGAACTCAGGAACTCCTGAATCCAGGGCCGGTGCTTTATCCACTGCGCCACCTAGCCGCCCCAAAATGAATCTTTTTAAAAAGCTGTTTAGTAGGGCAGATAGGTGGTACAGTGGATAAAATAAAGCACCAGCCCTAGATTGAGGAGAACCTGAGTTCAAATCCCGCCTCAGACACTTAACATTTACTAGCTGTGTGACCCTGGGCAAGTCACTTAACCCTCAGTGCCCTGCGCAAAAAAAAAAGGAAAGGGGAAAGAAAAGCAGTTTAGTAACAAAAACCAACATATCAGGGGGCAGCTAAGTCGTGTAGTAGATAAAGCACCAGCCTTGCATTCAGGAGGACTTGAGTTCAAATCTGGCCTTAGACACTTGACACTTACTACCTGTGTGACTCTGGGCAAGTCATTTAACCCTCATTGCCCTGCAAAACAAAACAAAACAAATTAACTAAATCTATTAAGAACTTTTTTGTTAGTTATTCAAACAATTTTAAATCTTCTTAGCTCTTCTGTTATCAAATCCATATTTCTCAAGACATCTTGACCATAAGATATTTCAACTCTGACATCCAAAACTTGCTGAAATTTAAATACTAATTCATTAACCAACCCATAAAATCATATGGATATAAAAAATTAGATTAGCTTTGCATGATTTCTTAATTATCCCCCCTGAATTTTGGGTTTCATTGCTTGCTTTTTTAAGTACTCAAAATTAGTCAGTTGCACCACATAGGTCTTGTTTCAGTTTTTTCGTTTTTTGTTTTTTCTTTTATCAGATGATAAGCCAGAGATCTGGGGGGGGTGGGGGCTTGAGGCTTCCAAAGGACAGGGAAGGCATTTGTGAATAGCTACAGGCCTTTTTAATGAAAGCCTGCATCAGGCTAATGTTGCCTCTTTGCCAGAGAGTATGCAGATTTGAGCCTGAATAAGGATTCTGACCTTTCCCACCTGGCACCTTTCCCTGTTCTTCCCCATCCATGTGTCTGTAAGGTTGAAGATGGATTCGGCTTTTGGTGGAAAGGGGGCTAAATCCTTGGCAGGGCAGGAGACATCGCTCTGTGGGCAAAGCTGGGAGGCAGAAGTACACCAGAAAATCAAAACTTCCTCGTCTCAGTTGTACCACGGACCAAGTTAACTAGGATTGAGATTTTCAGGTAGCATGGCAATAACTTTGATTTAGAATATTCAGAGAGCTGTTCAGTTTTAATGTGCATGACTGCAAGGCAGAAGCTGCACTTAGTATTAGAGAGAAGTGATGCTGTAGCCAAACTTACTTTTCCCACCTGGAGTTTTTAGTGGTGGAAGCCATGATTGAAAGTCCTACTGATAGCAGCTTAGTTTCTCCTTATGAATGAAGATAAGTTTCACCTACTGCTCTAAAAATGGAGACTGACTATTCCTTGGCAGAACTCAGTACCAAAAATGGATGAATCTTCTTGCATAGAAACCTGATAAAATTCCTTAAAATTTGCCCTTGATTAGCCCTGTAAATTAACAACTGATTTTTAAAAATAGTTATTTGAATAAATGTTGAATATTTTTCTTTGAGATACTTTTATTTTTTATTTTTTTATTTTTTTTAGTGAGGCAATTGGGGTTAAGTGACTTGCCCAGGGTCACACAGCTAGTAAGTGTTATGTGTCTAAGGCCAGATTTGAACTCAGGTCCTCCTGAATCCAGGGCCGGTGCTCTATCCACTGTGCCACCTAGCTGCCTCTTGAGATTCTTTTAAATGGGACAGTTGTGCCTATAGCTTATATTTTATAACCTGGAATTTGATGAGTTCGTTATAACTACATGTATAACCAGGAAAGTAGATAGAACTAAGTTCCCATAAGTATTTTGTCACTACTTAATTTGAGCATGGTGTTCAAAGATGACTGAGATATTTAAAAAAGAGAGAGAGAGATCACTGTTAGGATTAGCAGTCTTTCATTTTCTTTCTTTTTTGGGGTTTTTTGTTGTTGTTGTTGGGGCAATGAGGGTTAAGTGACTTGCCCAAGGTCATACAGCTAGTGTCATGTATCTGAGGCTGGATTTGAACTCAGGTCCTTCTGAATCTGGACCAGTGCTTTATCTACTGTGCCACTTAGCTGCCCCCAGCAGTCTTTCATTTTCAAAAACAACCTGTTTTATTTTTCTTTACTTTTTTTGTTTGTTTGTTTTGTAGGGCAGTAAAGGTTAAGTGACTTGCCCAGGGTCACACAGCTAATGTCAAAATTTGAACTCAGGTCCTCCTGAATCCAGGGCTGGTGCTTTATCCACTGCGCCACCTAGCTGCCCTATTTTTCTTTACTTTTACCTACAATTACTTTGTTTTTGTTTTTGTTTTGTTTTGGTTTTTTTGGTGGGGCAATGAGGGTTAAGTGACTTGCCCAGGGTCACACAGCTAGTAAGTGTCAAGTGTCTGAGGCTAGATTTGAACTCAGGTCCTCTTGAATCCAGGGCCAGTGCTTTATCCACTGAGCCACCTAGCTGCCCTCTACAATTACTTTGTAATGTTATGATCAGATGCTTTAAATACTATGAAACAATTCCTTTAGTAGTGACGAGATAAGTATCTTATATACATGAAGCTTTAGTTTTCTGTCATCAGTCTTTGTTCTATTCATTTTAGATTGATTTTCATTTTTGTTGAAAAAGTACAAATACTGTATAATTTACTATAAAGAATCCTTTATGGGTGGCAGCTAGGTGGTGTAGTGGATAAAGCACTGGACCTGGATTCAGGAGGACCTGAGTTCAAATCCGGCCTCAGACACTTGACACTTACTAGCTGTGTGACCCTAGGCAAGTCACTTAACCCTCATTGCCTCACAACAACAACAAGAATAACAAAGAATCCTTTATTATAGTCCCAAAAGACTGTAATATTGACATTATTATGTGTTGTTTTTTTCAGGTCGCCTTTCTCAGAAGAGTACAGGTAAAAACAAGGATTCCATTCCAAAGCAGTGTGATTATATTTCATCAACAAAAAGACTTATAGTGAATAGTAATGAATGTGTTGAAGCCTTACGACAGAACGGATACCTTAGGGGACATCAGAAAATTCATATTGGAAAGAAACTCTATAGATGTAATGAATGTGAAAAAGCCTTCAATTCCAATTCAAGCCTTACTGTACATCAACGAATTCATACTGGATTAAAACCGTATATGTGTACTGAATGTGGGAAAGCCTTCAGCCAGAAAGGAAACCTTACGAAACATAAAAGAAATCATACTGGGGAGAAATCCTATAAATGTAATGAATGTGGAAAAGCCTTCAGAGACAGAGGATACCTTACTATTCACCAGAAAATTCATACTGGGGAGAAATCATATAAATGTAATGTATGTGGGAAAGCCTTCAGCCAGAAAGGACACCTTACTGTACATCAGACAATGCATACTGGAGAGAAATCCTATAAATGTAATGAATGTGGAAAAGCCTTTAGCCAGAGGGGAAGTTTTAATATACATCAGAAAATTCATACTGGAGAGAAATCCTTCAAATGTAATGAATGTGGGAAAGGTTTCATTGATAGAGGAAATCTTAATAAACATTATAAAATTCATACTGGAGAGAAATCCTATAAATGTAATGAATGTGGCAAAGCCTTCAGCCAGAGGGGAAGTCTTAATAAACACCATAAAATTCATACTGGAGAGAAATCCTATAAATGTAATGAATGTGGGAAAGCCTTCAGTCAGAGAAGTTACCTTACAATACATCAGAAAATTCATACTGGAGAGAAATCCTATAAATGTGATGAATGTGGGAGAGCCTTTAGGCAGAAGGGACACCTCACTGTACATCAGAGAATTCATACTGGAGAAAAACCCTATAAATGTAATGAATGTGGTAGAGCCTTCAGAAAGACTGGACACCTTGCTGTACATCAGAGAATTCATATTGGAGAAAATCCTTTTAATGCAATGAATGCTGAAAGACTTCAGTCACAAGACATTCTTTATTTATCTTGACAGTTCATGCAAGATACAAACTTTCAATATAATGACTGTGGGAGAGTTTTCACTCAAAGTGAAAAAAATTACTGAATTTAGACATTCATAGAATTAGAGGGTTTGGAGTTAGAAGTCACTTTTTTTTTTTTTTTTTGGTTTTGGTTTTGAGAGGCAATGGGGGTTAAGTGACTTGCCCAGGGTCACACAGTTAGTAAGTGTCAAGTGTCTGAGGCCGAATTTGAACTCAGGTACTCCTGAATTCAGGGCTGGTGCTTTATCCACTGCGCCACCTAGCTGCCCCCTAGAAGTCACTTATAAAATCATGCATTCTAGTTCCTTGATTTTTACAGCTGATGGGGTAAATGGGCTGGAAGCAAAGTGAGCTCCTCAATGTTACTCAGGTAGTAATTAGCAGGTCAAAGATTGGAACTGAGATCTGAGCCAAATCCAGTTTTCTTTCCATTACATCATGCTGACCTCAGAATTCATATTGGAGAAAAAACCTTAGAATGCAGAATATGAACTTGTCTTCAGCAGCAATTCATGCTTACTCCACAAAGAATTTCAGAATTGGAAATGGCCTCCTTAGCTATTAAATGTAACTCATACTTTAAAGGGAATATGACTAACACACACTCCCAGGAAGTGACCATTCAGCTTTTACTTGAAGGTGTTTCATAAGGGGTAAACCACTCCTTCCTGAGGCAGCCCATTCCTATTTGGAGTAGCTCAGGGGTGAGAGTGCAGAGGCATCAAAATGAGATATTCTGGAAAACAAAAGGCAACAGTTATATGTGTAATATATGTAAAATATCATTTATGTATTTTTTGAAGCATGGTACTTAGAACTAACTACTCTAGATGTAGTCTCAGCTCTCCAGAGTTCAAGGGAACTGTCACCTCCTTTTTCATGGAAGATGTGTTTGTCTTATTGCAGCATACAATAAACATTAGTTATTTTGGTTGGCATATCAAACTTTTGGCCCATTGGGCTGGCAGACCATTAAAATCCACAGATCTCTTGCTCATAAACCTGATCTTAAGCATACTTCCCTCATCTTTTAGTTGTGAAGTTGATTTCACTCCCAAGTATAAATTTTATATACATAATCACATACATTTAATTTCTATCTTTTTAGATTCAGCCTAATGTGCTGTTGTCAAGATCTTTTAAAATTTAAATCCAGTTATCCAATGTATTAGCTACACTTCCCAGATTGATGTGTCTACAAATTTGATATGGATACCATCTATGCCTTTCTCCAAGTCATTGATAAAAATAGAACCTAAATTTCATTAAGTGTAAGGATTGTAAGGACTATAATTTTGAGTTTATCCCTAACACCAACCCCGCATCAACTCTTCAGAACTATTTGTTAAATGAATAAGTGTCAAATGGCACAAAGCCAAATGCTCATCCCAGGAACACTTTACAGAATACCTTATGCCAAGGCGACATTGAACATTTAATGATTTCTCTTTGGGTTGTGATTGATTCAGTACAGATATATGTAATGTTTTACCTTTTAGGGTGAAAAAGATTAACTTCACAAGTTCAGGAATGGGAATATGAAGCAGCTTAAGATCTGAAAATGTTAATGGACTTCAAACTCAATATGTATCAGTATTATGAAGTGGGAACCATAAATTCTCACACAATCTCAGATTTCATTAAGAAGCTTAACTTCAGGGGGCAGCTAGGTGGCGCTGTGGATAAAGCACCGGCCCTGAATTCAGGAGTACCTGAGTTCAAATCCAGCCTCAGACACTTGACACTAGCTGTGTGACCCTGGGCAAGTTACTTAACCCCCATTGCCCCGCAAAAAAAAAAAAAAAAAAAAAGAAGCTTAACTTCCAGGAATAAGGAGGCAGTACTCTGCCTTCATCAGATCTTACCTGGACTACTTTGTTTAGTTTAGGGCACCAGAGTTTAAGGACATTGATAAGGTAGAAAGTGTCCAGAGAAGAGCAATAAGGATGGTGAATAAGACCAAGTCAGGTTCATCATTATTGGTTGAAGGTACTAGAGTTGCTTTTAGCCTAAATTTGAGAAAACTTGAAGACCTGACAGCTGTGTGCAAGTATTTAAAGGCCTATTGAAAGGGTAAAACCAGGAGCAATTGGTGGAAACTGCAAAGAGGCTTGATTTTGGGAAAAACTTACAAGTAGAGTTTGAAAGTGGCGTGTTACCCTGAGAGACAGTGAATTTCCATGGGTCTTTGAACAATTGATGGATAACCATGTATCAGCGATGTAAAAGTGGCTATTCCTTTTGGGTCTTGATGGCTACTGAAGGCCTTTCTAACTTTGAGATTCAAAATTGTAATTCAGATGCTAGTCATCTGATCAGTTCAAATATATCACATTACTGTCGTTTAGCCCACGTTTCCATTTCCACAAGAATAGCATGAGATTCTTGATCAGAGCATTTGTTAAAATGTAGATCAACCTGACCCATTAGTATAATAAACCCTTTTTAAAAGGATATAAGGTTATTCTGACATTATGTATTTTTGATGGTTATGTTGGTTTTGAGTGATCACATTTTCCTTTTCTACATATTTGCTAATCTTCAGAGAGCTTTCCTTTTTTTTTATTCTGAGGTCAATATTTTCTTTTATTCAATCCTTCAGCTCTTTTATCCAGTCTTTCAGTTATCACTGGCAGTGAGGATATAGTTCATCCGGACTTGTGAATTCTTCAAGGGCCTCTCTTACTATATGCCCATTTATCTTTAGTATTAACTTCCTAATACCTATTTTGTCCAATACTTTCTATACCACTGGTCATTCTTTTTGGCAGGCAACAGAAAATTAAGCAACTCTGCCTTTTCTCTTTTGTCCATTATCCCATCCACCTGGAACAAATCTTAGCCTTTGCACTCTGTTTTTACAGTATGGCTAAGAAAACTTTCTTCTGTAATTAGCCTTTTTCACTAGCCTAATCTCATTTTAAATTCTGTTACTCCTATACCTGGTCTTGAGAAATTTCACCATGCTCTTTTTTTTTTTTTAGTGAGGCAATTGGGGTCAAGTGACCTGCCCAGGGTCACACAGCTAGTAAGTGTGTTAAGTGTCTGAGGCCAGATCCGAACTCAGGTCCTCCTGACTCCAAGGCCGGTGCTCTATCCACTGCGCCACCTAGCTGCCCCCTCACCATGCTTTTTTATTCGTCTTTTATCTTGTGTAGATCATCTTTAAAAAACAAATCTGAGTTGCTTAGTAGGATCTCTTTTCATCTATCTACATTGCTATCTTCAGCTCCCATTTTCCTTCTCATTGGAATTGCTTCCCTTTGTGTCCTTAGAATTTCATTCTTGGAAGCTTCTCCCTCATCTGGGGCTTAGGTGCCCATAGAATTTTAGCCCATGTGTTTCTGCCTACTCTTCCTCTGAACTTTTTTGAAAGCTCTAGAATGAATGTTAAAGTATGTTTGGCTTTGCTTTCTTTATCATATACTCTATTTAATACTCTTTTCCCCATGATTTCTATCATTATGATTTCCCAACCAATTATAAAATTACCCCTTGTTTTTTTACCTATCTTTTGAAGGTTGAAATTAGCATTCAGGAAAGCCCATAAATTATTAACTATTCTTGTTCTGGTTTTAGTAGAGAAAGAACTCCAACAAATAGTTACTTAATTGAAGTCTTCCAGTTATACTTTATTAACTATCTTGTTCCTTTTGAATAAGACTTACTTATCTAAAGTTATTTTCCAGTCGTGGGATTCATCCTACTGAGTCTTCGTGTTATTTGTGAAATCAATTTGCCTTCCTGGATGAGGACCTTTAGTTCATCTTATTGCCTTAATTTTGTGTAGGCATATTTAGGTTTTAGTTTAGTTTCCTTTCTTGTATTTTGTTTCCTTTGATCTTGGTATGTCAGTTGCCATTCTTCTCCTCTCATTAAGCTTACTCTTTAAGGTATCTAGCATGGTGATTATACAGAGTTTTTCTCTCCATATTCAGTTTGAATCATCTTGATTAGATTTATAGGACACCAGACAAATATATTATTTTTTTAATGTTGACCCTTTTTTTGCGGGGGGAGAAGAGAGGTTTAAGTGACTTGTCCAAGGTCACACAGCTAGTGTGTCAAGTGTCTGAGGTTGGATTTGAACTCAGGTCCTCCTGAATCCAGGGCCAGTGCTTTATCTACTTTGCCACCCAGCTGCCCCCTAAATATATTCTTTTTGTTTTGTTTCGTTTTTTAGTGAGGCAATTGGGGTTAAGTGACATGCCCAAGGTCACACAGCTAGTAAGTGTCAAGTGTCTGAAGCCCAATTTGAACTTCCACCTAGCTGCCTGTAAATATATTATTTTGGTTTTTTGGTTTTTTGCAGGGCAATGAGGGTTAAGTGACTTGCCCAGGGTCACACAGCTAGTAAGTGACAAGTGTCTGAAGCCCGATTTGAACTCAGGTACTCCTGACTCCAGGGCTGGTGCTTTACCACTGCACCATCTAGCTGCCCCTAAATATATTCTTTTTTTTTGCAGGCAATGGGGGTTAAGTGACTTGCCCAGGGTCACACAGCTAGTAAGTGTCAAGTGTCTGAGGCCGGATTTGAACTCAGGTACTCCTGAATTCAGGGCCGGTGCTTTCACCACTGCGCCATCTAGCTGCTCTAGTACACCTGAGTACTGAGTCATCACCCACTACAGCTGCTGTCTTTTTCTTCTGACCATTATTAGGTCACCTTTTTACTGATAGCTCCAATGGTTTTACTTGCTCCTGTTTTTTCTTTTCTTTTTTTAAATCTGAGTATTGAGTTTCTCTAGTAGTGATCTAGTAATGATTCTAGGAGAATCATTAAAAACTTTTACAATGTATACCACAAGGAAAGAGGTTTAGAGCCCGTCTCATTGATAATTTGTAATTGAGCATTCCAGGAGGAAGCTTGGTAAATGGGGAATAGATTCTTACATGTGAAAGAGGGGTGCTTACAGGAAAATGAAGGGTTAGAAAAGAAACTGGAACAATTAGGAGAGTCAACTTAAGATCTTAGTTTATTGCTTACAGCTACCCTGGGATAAAGATTTACATAAAGTGACAGGATGTTGTAGAATCTATTATGCTTCAGGTGAATAAAAAAAAAAAAACGGGTGGAAATCATAATCTCAGACATGGCAACAGTAAAAAGAAATATAGTTAGGGGCAGCTAGGTGGCGCAGTGGATAAAGCACTGACCTTGGATTCAGGAGGGCCTGAGTTCAAATCCAGCCTCCGACACTTATACCCTGGGCAAGTCCCTTAACCCTCATTGCCCTGCCCCCCCCCAAAAGGAAATTATAGTCAACTAGAAGAATTTGAAGAAAATTCAAACTTAAATGGAAGCTGAATAATATAATCTTAAAGAATTGAATGGTTCAAAAGGCCAGTTAAACAAATAATTTTATCAAAGTTTGCAGAAGGTATCCAAAACCGCCCTTAAGGGAAAATGTTGTGAAATCATTTCAATCGTGTCTGACTCTGTTCCCCCATTTGGCATTTTCTTGGCACACATACTGGAATGGTTTGCCATTTCCTTCTCCAGCTCATTTTATAGATGAGGAACTGAGGCAAACAGGATTAAGTGACTTGCCCAGGATAACATAGTGAATGTCTGAAACCAGATTTGAATGCAAGCGGATCAGTTTTTCTGATTTCAGGCCTGGCACTTTATTTTCTGTGTTACCTAGTTGTGCCATCTCTTAAGTATATTTATCAATAAAAGAAAAAAGAAATTGATGAAACTTTAAAAGCTAGAAGCCCTTTCCCCCCAAAAAAAATTCTACAGATATCAATTTGAAAACCAGAAAAAAGATAACTTTTTACATGAGATAATAAAGCTGGGAATTGTTTTTAAAGACTAATAAAATACATAAACCATTACCTAATTTGATAAAATAAGAAAACCAAAATCATTTTAAAAATTCACAACAGGGGGGCAGCTAGGTGGCACAGTGGATAGAGCACCGGCTCTGGATTCAGGAGGACCTGAGTTCAAATCTGGCCTCAGACACTTAACACTTACTAGCTATATGACCCTGAGCAAGTCACTTAACCCCAATTGCCTCACAAAAAAAAAAAATTCACAACAGATGAAGAAAAAATCATTAGAAATGTTTATCCTATTATATGCCAACAAAGCTGATAAATAGATGAAGATAAAGATGCAGCACCATAGCATAAAAGAGCACTGGACTTAGGAATATCTGGGTTTGAATTCTACTTCAAACACACTAGCAATATGATCCTGAGGAAGTCACTCTCTGTGCCTTGATTTCCTCATCAGTAAATTCAGGTGGTTGGCCTCAGTGACTCTAAGATCCCTTCCAACTCTAATCCTATTATACTACTATGAATATTTACAAAATTTTGCAATTTGATTAATGAATATGAAGAAGTCATACATCTCGAAGGAAAAAAACATAGTCTAGATGGATTTGTGTGCACATCCTATCAAATACTCAAAAAACCATTAAATAATATTAAATAAATTTACTTGAAAAAGTTGAAAAAAGTTCATGAGCTTTACCAAATTATTAAGAGAAATATGGCCCAAATGCACAAACCACTTGGAAATTAATCAGAGAAAGAAAGCTATGGACCAGTATCTATAATGGATATTGGATAAAACATTAGCAAAGAATGCAATATATTCAAAAGACCAGATTGGATTTATACATATGAAGTGACCTTACTTAGTCACTCTGACCAAATTGGATTTATACAAAGAATTCAGGGTTGGCTTAATAATGGATCGTTAATTAGCAACAGTCAAAATCCCTTGATTATGTCAAATACAAAAAAAATATATTTTTGGCAAAATACAGTACAGGTTAAAAACATTGAGAAATGGAATCATAAAGTAAACACTGTAAATATGGTAAACTATCTAAAATCAAGAAGTGGCATTATCTCTAGTGGAAAGATACTAGAAGCCTTTTCTTTTCTTTTTGCGGGGCAATGGGGGTTAAGTGACTTGCCCAGGGTCACACAGCTAGTAAGTGTCAAGTGTCTGAGGCTGGATTTGAACTCAGGTACTCCTGAATCCAGGGCTGGTGCTCTATCCACTGTGCCACCTAGCTGCCCCCAGAAGCCTTTTCAATAAAATCAGGAATAAAACAGGAGTGTGAGTTGTCACTGCTTAGCAAAAAGCAAGAATATTGCTATTTTGGAGATCACGTGATGGTTTACTTAAGAGATCCCTAGATATTAAAACAAAATTCATATTGATGCCTAGCAAATTGCTATTGGTTATCCTTTTATATAAATATATATATATATATATATAATTTGAATTTTTGGAAACTTTAGCTGTGATGTCAACTTTAGAAGAAGTATCCCACTTGTACTGTGTTGAGTTGGCATTGTACAGAAATTGACAGTCATATTGGTCTAGAAACGTTAAACTTAACTTTTTTTCCATTTGTACAGGGGTAACACACTGTATTAAATATGTAAGGTCTTATTTACATGGATTTGATTACAGAAACTAATAAAATATTCTCTAAGTCATGTAAAAAAAATCAAACTAGCAAAATGACAGGATATGAAATAAAATCATGATATTAATCTTTTTGTATATCACTAGCAAATCCAAGTGGGAGGACAGAGAGAAGACAATTTCATTCTACATAACTACAACATGTATAAAATATGTGAATCAACCTACCCAGACATTCAGGATCCATATGTAACTACAACTATAAGAGACCCTTTATAGAAATAGACAAATTAGGCGGCAGCTAGGTGGCGCAATAGATAAAGCACCGGCCCTGGATTCAGGAGGACCTGAGTTAAAATCGGGCCTCAGACACTTGACACTAGCTGTGTGACCCTGGGCAAGTCACTTAACCCTCACTGCCCCACAAAAAAAAAAGAAATAGACAAATTATTGGGAAAATGATTATTCATGATTGAACTATACCAATATAATAAAAATAACAAAAACTACCTAAATTCATTTACAGCTTTGGAGGTATAACAAACTACCAAGGAATTGCTTTCTACAACTAGACAAAATACCAATTTATCAAATGGAAATAAGGGCCAAGAATCTCAAGGGGATCAAAGGGGAAAAAGTCTGGATGGGGCCTAACATTGAGGAGGCCCTTCTTGCTAAGGCCAGTGCCTCTACACACATCCTTTATTCAAGCTGCTCCCATCTCCAACAGATTATTCCTACAGTCATTCCTACTCATTTATCTTCACTCTCTTTATCTATTGGCTTTCTCTGTTTCCTACAAACATACTCAGTCTCCCCCATCCTTAATCTTTTACTTGATCCTATAATTCCCACTAGCCTATATTCTCCCTTTTGCAGTCTACTGCTTAATAAGCCACCTAAACTCACTGCCTTCACTTCCTTCTCGTCTTACTTCCAAACTCTTTATAATCTGGCTTTCAACTGTTATCATTCGAGTGACACTGCTCTGTCGAGTGATCTCTAATGATTTTTGCTCACTCTTTTACCTTCTTGACCTATCTGCAGCATTTGACAATTTTTATCATCTACTTCCCTTAGATACTCTCTCCTCCCTGGGTTTTTGTGATGCTCTATCTTGGTTCTCCCATTTGTCTAACTTCAGACTCCTTTGCTGATTCTCCATCGACATTATGCAAACTAATAATTAAGTTTCCCAGGGCTCCATCCTGGGCCTTCTTCCCTTTTTCCCCCTGTAGTATCTTTGTGATCCCATCAGCTCCCATGGATTCAGTTATATATATCTATGCATGTGATTCCCACATTGGTATATATAACCCTAGTCACTCTCATGTACATAATTCCATATCACCAACTGCCTTTGGATATGCCAAATGGCTTTCTCATAAGCATCTCAAACTGACGGTGTCCAGAACAACTCATCTTTTAACCAAACTCTCCCTACCATTACTATTGAAAGCACCACCATCTTTCCAGTCATTCATGTTCACAATCTTGGTGTTATCCTCATCTCCTCATTCTCACTCCATACATCCAATCCATGGCTAAATTTCCCTTCTTTCTTGGATTATTGCAATAGCATTCCAATTAATCTCTGTACATCAAGTCTCTATTCTGATCTATACTCTACCTTAGCTGCTAAAATGATGTTTACAAAGCATATATCTGACCATGCCATGCCCCTACTTAATAAACTAAAATGGCACCTTATTACCTCCAGGATCAAATATCAATCCCTCTGACATTTAAAGTTCTTTCTAAAGAGTCCCCTTCTATCTTCCCAGTCTTCTTATATTTTACTTCCCTTCACATGCTAAATGATCCAACTACACTGACCTACATGCTTTTCCTCAGATATGACACTCTATCTCCCAATGCCACACCATTACAGTGATTGGCCTCCATGCTTAGAACTCTTCCCTACTTACCTCCATGTCTTAGATATCTGGCTCCCATTGACTTGGCTCAAATAATTTATCACCTGCAGGAAGTCTTTCTTAGTTGGCCCAGCTGCTAGTGCCTTCCCATCTAAGATTACCTTCAATCTACTCTGTATATATCTTTTGGGGGGAGGGGCAATAAGGGTTAAGTGACTTGCCCCGGGTCACACAGCTAAGGGTCTGAGGCGGATTTGAACTCAGGTCCTCCTAAATCCATGGCTGGTACTTTATCCACTGCACCACCTAGCTGTCCCCTGTGTATATCTTTTATGTTCTTAGTTATTTACATGCCATCTCCTCCATTATAATGTAAACTCTGTGAAGGCAGGAACTATTTTTGCTTTTTTATCCCCACTACTTACCACAGTGCCTACATCCCTTTTGACTGACTAAATTAATATTCATGACAACTATTTTTTACTGGTTAAAAAAAAAGAAAAGTAGATAAGTGGAAAAGATTAGGCAATCAAGCACCCTAAATAATTGAACATGGCAACTTAATGTGATAAACATGAGGACATCGACTACTAGGTTAAGAATTCTTTATTTGAAAAAACAAACAAAAAAACCTTAGGAAAACAAAAACTGTCTGTGAAAAGTTAGGTTTAGAGCAATATCTTGCACCGTGTCACAAGTTCTAAATGGATACATCATTTAAATATAAAATGTCATTAAAAATCAGAAGGTGGGATAGCTAGGTGGTGCAGTAGATAAAACACTGGCCCTAGATTCAGGGGGACCTGAATTCAAATCTGACCTCAGACACTTAACATTTACTAGCTGTGTGACCCTGGGCAAGTCACTTAATCCTCATTGTCCTACCCCACCCCACCCCCAAAATCAGAAGGTAAGGAAATGCCTTTCATAACTATGGCTAGTAGAAAAATTAATTAAAAGGATAGAGATTATCCCAGAAAATGGGAAACTTCGTTTATATGTAATAAAATTGAAAAAGTTTTGTATGAGAAAAAATAAGGTAATTAGAATTACTAAGCAGTTAACTGGTAAAATTTTCACAGCAAATATTTCTGATAAGGTTTATTATCTAAGAATTGATGCAGTTTCATAAAAGAACACCAACCATTTCCTGATAGTCAATTAGTTAAAGAAAAGTTTCAAATAAAGAAATGGAAGTTGATCAACAGCCAAGTAGAAAAAGAAAATGCTCCAAATCAGTAAATAAGAGAAATGCAAGTCAAAACCATTCTTAGATTCTACATTATATGGCAATTGTAGGAGTGCTGGAAGGAGAGGCACACTACAGTACTGTTGGTGGAGTAGTAAAGAAGTCTGACCATTTTTGAGAGTAGGTAGGAACTATACTCAAAAAGTTATGAAATGGGGGCAGCTAGGTGGTGCAGTGGATAGAGCACTGGCCCTGGAGTCAGGAGGACCTGAGTTTAAATCAGGCCTCAGACACTTGACACTTACTAGCTGTGTGACCCTAGGCAAGTCACTAACCCCAATTGCCTCACCAAAAAAAAAAAAAAAAAAGTTATAAAATGGTACAAATGCTTTGATCCAGTGATGCCATTATCAGGCATACTCCAAAAAGTTCAAAGACAGGGAAAACACTCACAGGTACAAAAATGTTTATAGGAGCACTTGCTTGTAATAACAAAGTGTAATCAAAATGGTGCCCCTAAAGTGGGAAAGAGCTGAATAAATTCTATATAAATGTAATGGAATATGTGCCACACAAAAAAGGAGAAAGTATACAGAGAAACTTGAGAAATTTTATGTCAAATGATGCAGAGTGAAATGAGCAGAACCAGAACAATATCCACGATTACACCAGTAACATAAAGGAACCTAAGTTTGAGAGACTTCAGAACTGTATCAGCATAACCAGTAATTACTTCAAAAGACTTGTTGAGGACTTCTGTGTCACATGAGCAACAAGATTACAGACTAGACATTTTCTCCAATACCCACTTCTTAGACCTCCCTAAAACAGAAATTATGTGCCAAAGACAAAGCAACTGCACCTGTTTCCATTGTCTGGGACACCAAAAATCTAAAGCATGGTTAAAACAAAAACAGTCTGAGGCAGCTAGGTGGAGAAGTGGATAGAGCACCAGCCCTGGAGTCAGGAGGACCTGAGTTCAAATCCGGCTTCAGATGCTTAACACTTACTAGCTGTGTGACCCTGGACAAGTCACTTAAGCCCAATTGCCTCACCAAAAAAAATCCCAGTCCTAGTAACTGACACTCACTGACCTCAGCACCCATCCCCCATTTTACACTCTATCAACAACAAAGCTGCACAAACAGGTCCAAGGAATTCTATACAGGCTTCCATCAAAATTTACCCCTATACCTTGTTTCCCTTCCCTCTTTCTAGTGCTATAGATATCCCAGCCCTAGCCTGTGGAAGTTTTCTTGGGCCTCAGCAGCCAGTTTGGCCACAGTTCTTTAGAAGCAAAAGCCCGGGGGGCAGCTAGGTGGCGCAGTGGATAAAGCACCGGCCCTGGATTCAGGGGGACCTGAGTTCAAATCCAACCTGACACTTAACACTTCCTAGCTGTGTGACCCTGGGCAAGTCACTTAACCCCAACTGCCTCACCCCCACAAAAAAAACCCCAAAACCCCCAAAACAAAAAAGAAGAAGCAAAAGCCTGCTGGGCACTGCAGTGTAGAAGCACTGGTACTGGAAAGCTCTGAACTGTCAATGCTAGAGAAAGCAGGCTCTGAAGTGCTGGTGCCAGTCCAAAGAACTAAAGAAAAGGAGCAGTGGGTCAGGTCGCCAGGAAGGACACTGTGCATGTGGGAAGCTATGCAACATTCAGTGAACCCTGAAGGAAGAGCACAATATTCACCTAGGGCCGATTCTGACAACACAAAACTCAATTGGGGCAGAGACCCAGCTTGGTGAAATGTGAATTGCCTAATGTGGAAGGAGGCTGACACTCTTTGAGATCCAGCCCCCAAGAAAACCACAAAGTGGAGATAGTCAGAAGTTAGCAATAAAGAAAATAATGGGGGTAGAGAGGCTGAAAGTACCAAAGAATTCAGGAAGAAGAAATCACTGAGACCTTGAATATAAACATAAATCAACAGTAAAAACAGTAACAAAAAAAGGAAATATGGCCTAGAAAACAAATTCAGACATCTATGAATAAATACAGCAAAACAAAGGAAAATGATCTATTACTTGATGAGACAGAGGACCCTGTGGAAGTTGAGGAAAACATGGAACCACAAAACACTGTTCTGAGCGGTTTAAAAGAGAAGAGAATTTTTAGAGCAGAATGTATGTCCTACACAATAAAAATAATGAGCAGAATAGAAAAATAATCTGCCATGGCAAGCCTCCCCAAAGAAGCAAGAGAAAATAATGGCTTGGGAATAATGCAAATACATAGAAGTAAAAGACAATCTAGAAGAGGAGCAAAAACAAGAACATTAAAAGAAAATAATATCTATGCAAGCAAAACATATGGATCTTAAAGACAGGATGCACATATTGAGACAAAAAAAATTCCTCTACAACAAGAAAACAAAAGTTTTGAAGGAGACACATTGCCTTAAATTAGTATAGCTTTTAATCAATATGTTATATAACATTGATACTTTCATATACAAACTTTTATTCTTTGTATATTGAAATACTTGTGATTGTCAAGTTCATAATAAAAAAAGATTTTTAAAAGGAAGACTGAATCCTACTTCTGATGCTTACTATGTAGGCAAATCATTTAACCTTTTGTTGGAAAAAATGGCCAAGAATATTCCGCCAACTCTATTTTATTGATGTATATAGCTTTATGGGAGAAACTCATTGCATTAGTTCTAAGAGGGTGTAAACAAAAAGAATCTTTCAAAACAATGGAACAAAGCAGAACTGTAATATTAGAGAAATAGAATCAAGGGATGGGAGCAGCAGAATCAAATGATGGTTTCTCAATTGAGAAAAGGTCACATATGAAAAGGTAGGTTTCAGATGAAGAAATTCAAGCTATCTATAGTCATATGAAAAAAATGTTTTCAAATACTATTGATCAGAGAAATGCAAATTAAAACAATTCTGAGGTACCACCTCACATCTATCAGATTACCTAATATGACAAAAAAGGAAAACAATGAATGTTGAAGAAGATGAGGGAAAACTGGAACACTAATGCATTGTTGGTGGAGTTGTGAACTGATCTAACTATTCTTGAAAACAATTTGGAACTATGCCCAAAGGACCATAAAACTATGCATACCTTTTGACCCAGCAATACCACTACTAGATCTGTATCCCAAAGAGATCATAAAAATGGGAAAAGGACCCACATGTACAAAATATTTATAGCAGCTCTTTGTGGTGACAAAGAATTGGAAATTGAAAGGATGTCCATCAACTGGGGAATGGCTGAACAAGCTGTGGTATATGAATGGAATGGAATACTATTGTGCTGTATATAAGAAATGATCAGGGGGCAGCTAGGTGGTGCAGTGGATAGAGCACTGGCCCTGGATTCAGGAGGACCTAAGTTCAAATCCGGCCTCAGACACTTGACACTTACTAGCTGTGTGACACTGGGCAAGTCATTTAACCCTCATTGCCCTGCAAAAAATAGAAAAGAAAAGAAAAAAGAAATGATCAGCAGGCAAATTTCTGAAAAACCTGGACTTATACGAACTGATGCTGAGTGAAATAAGCAGAAACAGAAGAGCATTCTATACAGTAACAACAATATTGTGTAATGTTCAACTGTGATAGACTTAGCTCTTCTCAGTAATACAGTGATCTAAGACAATTCCAAAAAACTCATGATGGAAAATGCTCTCTACATCCAGAAAAAGAACTATGGGGTCTGAATATGGATGAAACCATACTATTTTCACTTTTTTTTTTCTTTCTCATGGTTTTTCCCTTGTGTTCTGATCCTTCTTTAACAACATGACTGGGGGCAGCTAGGTAGCACAGTGGATAAAGCACCAGCCCTGGATTCAGGAGTACCTGAGTTCAAATCCAGCCTCAGACACTTGACACTTACTAGCTGTGTGACCCTGGGCAAGTCACTTAACCCCCATTGCCCCACCAAAAAAAAAAAAAAAACACAAACAAAAAAACCCAACATAACTAGTGTGGAAATATGTTTAACATTAGTGTACATACATAACATATCAGATTGCTTGATGTCTTGGGAAAGGAGGATGGAAGGGAGGGAGGGAGAAAATTTGGAACTAAAAATCTTACAAAAATGAATGTTGAAAACTATCTTTGGGGGCGGCTAGGTGGCGCAGTGGATAAAGCGCCGGCCCTGGATTCAGGAGTACCTGAGTTCAAATCTGGCCTCAGACACTTGACATTTACTAGCTATGTGACCCTGGGCAAGTCACTTAACCCCCATTGCCCCGCAAAAAAAAAAAAAGAAAACTATCTTTACATGTACCTGAAAAAATACTATTAAGAAAAAAAGAGAATCAAATGATGGAAGATTCAGTACTGGGAAGCAAAAAAGGAAACAATGAATCTATAGAGGTGTTAACCAAAATAAGGGGGGGGGGGGAAGGAAAAATGCTGAGGCATAGCAAGCTCTGTTGAAACCTCGGATCTATTCAGAGAAAGATAAAATAATGGATTATCAACAACTACACAAAATATACAAGCCTATTTTCCTAGAGTTCTCTATGGCTTCAACACATAAGCTCTCCAGAGCCCTTTGCAGAATGCTGTTTCTAGAAGTACAACAAAATATTGGGTCCAGAATCCTAGACTTTGACTTTTGATCCAACTGTATTGGAGTCTCACCTTTCTCATCTTTTAAATGGGGATAATACTGCCTATAAAAACTTGCTTCACAGGGGAATTGTGAGAGTCAAAGTAGATCATGTTTGGAAAGCACTCTGTAAAATTTAGTTGGTATATCAGTGTCAGTTATTGGGGCAGCTAGGTGGAGCAGTGAATAGAGCACCGGCCCTGGATTCAGAAGGACCTGAGTTCAAATCCAGACTCAGACACTTGATATTTACTAGAAGTGTGACCTTGGGCAAGTCACTTAACCCTCATTGCTCCACCAAAATATTAAAAGATAAATAAATGTCAGTTATTCAACTAATATTTTAAAAACATATACACAACCAACAACTTACCATGATTCCAATCAGAAACTCCCGGGGCAGCTAGGTGGTGCAGTGGACAGAGAACCGGTCTTAGAGTCAGAAGTAACTGAGTTCAAATCCGGCCTTAGACACTTGACACTTACTAGCTATGTGACCCCAGACAAATAAGCCCAATTGCCTCACTCCCTCCCCCCCAGTCAAAAACTCCCTTCTGAATATTAGGAATAATACATGATAAATAACATAAACTTGGAATCTATATATGTATATAAAATAAATATTGATGACATAACAAGAGCATTACTTATAATGTTCCTCTAAAAGAAAGTCACTTGCTGACTAAAAGAGAACAAAATTATAGCCTCCTAAAATAGCAAAAGAAATTTATCATCCTTCATTTTTATTCATTCTGCATAGTGTCTCATATCACTGAAGTGCTCCATGTATATGGCTTTATTCCACCTAATTGTGTCTCACACCATTAGTTTTCTCATGATGTTGTCATCCCTTTGCCAGATTTTTAGTTTGAATAATAGTCATTGCCAGGATCCCAACTTTCCAGGGCCCCCAGGGTGCTCGTGTGTGTGTGTGTGTGTGTGTGTGTGTGTGTGTGTGAGCGAGCGCACACGCACGTGCTGAGCATTCTGTGGGCCAACATCAGCCTGGCCTGATCACAAGCCATAGCTAGTCATGGTGCTGGGAAAGCCCCCCAACTGCCATGTGGTTGCTCCTCTTAATGATATTCCTGTCAATGATGAGCAGGATATTGGCCCATCCCGCAATCCCACCAATGAGCAGGCTGCTTTCACAATTCATGGGAATGAACCAGGGCGGGAGAATGGAAGGAACTTCCTGTCCCTAAAAAGGTGGAGCCTGAGGATGATGTGCTGGATTTCCTGTCAGGTGTTTTGCTACCATGAACAAGAAAATCTTTGGTGTCCTCTTCTTATCCAACGGATGACATTTTGAAGCCCCCCCTTACTATAAACATGACCATGGTCCTGGAACCAGAAGAAAAGCCACCAAATGTCAATGAAGTCCCTGACTACTATGAAGATATTGTACCTTAGGGAAACAGAAGTTAAATGTAAGCCTAAAAAGTAGGCTACATGAAGAAGCAACCAGACATAACCAACAGCATGAGGGCTCTCTTGGTGGACTAGCCAGTAGAGGTAGGGAAAGAATAGAAGCTCAAGAATGAGACTCTACACTTGGCTGTGAACTTTTTGTATTGTTTAGTAGTTTTCAGTTGTGTCCAACTCTTCATGACCCCTTTTGGGGTTTTCCTGGCAAAGATATGAGGTGTTTTCTATTTCCTTTTCCAGCTTATCTTACAAAAGAATTGAGGCAAACAGGTTTCAGTGACTTGCCCAGGGTCACACAGATAGTAAGTATTTGAGACTGGATCTGAACTCAGGTGTTTCTGACTCTAGGTCTGGTGTTCTATCCACTGGACCACCTAGCTGCCTTACTTTATCAATAGATTCCTCTCCTCAATGCTAGTACTGTGGGGAAAACTTCAACAGATTGGACTGTTGCCATGTTCCTAGCCTCAAAGTTTGAAAAAAATCCATCTACCAGAAGTGGTCAAGTTTGTGTACATCATAGATGATACATACTAAAAAGTATGTCTTGAGAATGGAGCACCTGATCTTGAAAGTGCTTGCTTTTGACCTCACAGCACCAACAGTCAACCAGTTTCTCACATGGTATGTTTTGCATCAGCAGCAAGCAAAAAAAAAATTTTTTTTTTGTAGGGCAAAGAGCATTAAGTGACTTGCCCAGGGTCACACGGCTAATAAGTGTTAAGTGTCTGAGGCTGGATTTGAACTCAGGTACTCCTGAATCCAGGGCTGGTGCTTTATCTACTGTGCCACCTAGCTGCCCCCAAGCAAGCAAATCTAAAGGGTTAAGTTTAATTGATGTGGACACATATCTGAAATATTTACCATCAGTTACTGGGTGAGCTGTCATGACACTCTATGCAATCACTGGGAAAAATTGATCTGAATCATGAATCCAAAAAACAGGATGTACTCTGGAAAGTCTTAAGCCATGTTTTATGGATCTCTACTAGACATACCTCAAAGCAGCACAGCATACACAATAATCTATATGAGAAAAATATAAGAAAGCAAAGTACCATGACTTATCCCTCAACAATCCTGCAGAAACGCTGAACTTATAGAGAGCAAGAGACTCTGGTTGAAAGTTCAATAGAACCTGTACCGTACAGTTTTCATCGTGGTCCTAGGTTTATTCACAAAGAATTGCAAGTTATGATCAATTATAGATTATGAAATACCTTTTTTATTTTTTATGATTTTAAATGTAAATCTTTTGTATGTGCAATTGCCTTGTATATTTAGCTGTAGATATAAAGTGGTTTTGTTTATGCATAGTGAATATTAACCCCATACCTCAGGATAAGAATTAATTTGGTGAACTCAATTGGTCACTTCTAACACACATACACATGTACAGCTATGTTTGTATATATCTGTATTATATATGCAAGTTTATATACGTATACACATGTGTGTACATATATATCCATCTATGTGTAGTTGTTTTTGAGTCATTTTCAGTTGTGTCCAACTTCATGAACACTTTTAGGGTTTTCTTTGCAAAGATATTGGAGTGGTTTGCCATTTCCTTCTCCAGCTCATTTATACACACATACACACACACACACACACACACACACGTAATCATGCATAAAGGTGGATATAAAGTTTAATCCCCCCTCCTCCTCAGAACCCTCTTCTCCCCTTCTTTTCTCACATCACTAAGATGTCTTCTATCACTATCTCTTCCTTCATGAAGTGGACCCTTTTCCTGCCAAGACATACCCTCCACATGCATAAATAATTCCATTCCCATCTTCTCTGATAGACTGTCCATTCTACCATTCCTACTCTCCCACTAATGTTCCTACTGATTGCTTTCCTACTACCTCCAGACAAGCCCATTTCTCCCCTATCCAAAAAAATAAAGCAAAACAAAACTATTCACTTTATCTAACCATACCCATTAGCCATTTCCTACATCTCCCCTCTCTTTGGTGGCTAAATTCCTTGAGAATACTATCTTTTGTTTCAAGGCCTACATGTGGCAAAGGCTTGCCTGATCTAACTGGAAAGGATTTTACTGTTTTGGGTTTTTTTTTTTCCATTCTATGCATGTTAGTCTCTACATACATACAGCCCTGAGGGCTCCATATCACAGATGAGGAAATTGAAGCAAGTAGAGGTAAAGTGACTTGCTTAGTGTCTGTATTTGAACTCAGGCCTTCCTGAATCCAGATCCTCAAGTGCTCTATCAACTGCATTACCCAGATGCCATATTTTATTTAGCCCATTTAATAGAATTTTTTTTCAGAGGCCCTTTATTTTTTTTTTATTTTTAGTGAGGCAATTGGGGTTAAGTGACTTGCCTAGGGTCACACAGCTAGTAAGTGTTAAGTGTCTGAGGCCAGATTTGAACTCAGGTCCTCCTGACTCCAGGGCCGGTGTTCTATCCACTGCGCCACCTAGCTGCCTCCAGAGGCCCTTTATTGATGATAACTTTTGTGCCATGGTAAGAATGTTTACTATTTCTATCTTTTTCCATTGAGGAGTTCTTCATGCCCTAACACATAATCAATTTTTGTAATGGTGTCATGCAAAAAAATATGAGAAAGTCAAGACTTTTCCCCAGTCTTATTCAGTAATCACCAGAGACCTATCATATCTAACTTTTGTAAAATAGTATTTTTATTTGTTTGTTTTTTGGTAAGGCAACTGGGGTTAAGTGACTTGCCCAAGGTCACACAGCTAGTAAGTGTTAAGTGTCTGAGGCTGGATTTGAACTCAGGTCCTCGTGACTCCAGGGCCGGTGTTCTATGCACTGCGCCACCTAGCTGCCCCCGTAAAATAGTATTAAGGTCCATAACTGAAAGGTGAACAATGAGGTCCCACACTATCATAGTATTGCTGTCTATTTCTCTGATTCAATTTGCTTATTCTTACTACTTGGTACATTTATGACATTTCATCATACAGCACTGTATAGTGGATAGAAAGTTGTCCTCAAAGCCAGGATGATCTGCCTTCAAGTCTTGCCTTGTGACATACTAGCTAAGCAAATCATTTAACTTCCTCGAGCTGTAAACAGTTCTCTAATTTGCAGAGTTCTTAACCTGAATGAGTATTTTGGAGTTTTCTTTAACAATGAAATTATAGATCTACTCCCTATCTCTATGACTTCATTATCTATCATGCCTCTAAGTGTAAAAGTTTCCTTATCTCTCTTTTTTTGTTTTTTGTTGGGTGTTAAGTGACTTGCCCAGAGTCATACAGCTAGTAAGTGTTAAGTGTCTGAGGCCAAATTTGAACTCAGGTCCTCCTGATTCCAGGGCCCGTGCTCTATCCACTGCGCCACCTAGATGTCCCCTCCTTATCTCTTACAACCACGTTTGCTTTGCATTTTTTAGACTGAGATCATAAAGGCTACTCTTTTTTAGATTCATCAGACACATCAAATTCTGCTCTACCTCACTTTAACTTGTGTGAATAGTTTTAAATATTTCTTGTAAACAACTTGTTAGATTTCTAATTCTAGCAAGTCTCACACTGTCTGATTTCTACCCTCATTTTATAAGCAAGTTCATCCAATTCACAACTATGTTCATCACTCCATCATCTTTTTGTGTCCTCTGACCCCTTTACAAAAAAAGGGTGGGGTGGGTGGGAGATCTACACTAGTCCTCTGCAATTAGTGGTTTTATCCAACTTTTCTTTCCTCTTCCCTCAACCCAGAAGGGCTAATACTTTTTTTTAATCTTACCTCCATTGTTGAAATTTGTGTTAATGGTTTCCCATGACTATTTCCAACTTTACCCTCTTTTAGACTCTTCCCCTGATGCGGCCTATTTCTCTGTTAAATGTACACCAAACTCTTGTGTGCTTGTACCATTTTGGTCTGATTCTGAGAAGAGGTTCTACCTCCATGTCTGTATATTGCTTTTGGCATATCCCAATTATGAATAGTAAATTCTTCCATCTTCCTCTTTATTCCCTAATAATTCTTTCCTCACCTCCCTTTTTTCTTTAAAAAATCAACAAAATCACACAAGTCCTATTTGTCTTTTTTTTTCAACTCTTAGTGAGTGTTAAAGATAGCTGTATTCTTTTTTTTTTTTTTTAGTGAGGCAATTGGGGTTAAGTGACTTGCCCAGGGTCACACAGCTAGTAAGTGTCAAGTGTCTGAGGCCGGATTTGAACTCAGGTACTGCTGACTCCAGGGCCAGTGCTCTATCCACTGAGCCACCTAGCTGCCCCAAAGATAGCTGTATTCTAAAGAATTCTCGGGCAGCTAGGTGGCACCAGTGGATAATGCACTGGCCCTGGATTCAGGAGGACCTGAGTTCAAATCTGACCTCAGACACTTGACACTTACTAGCTGTGTGACCCTGGGCAAGTCACTTAACCCTCTTTGCCCTATTAAAAAATAAATAAATAAAAAAGAATTCTTGAGTTCTCTTCTCCCCCCTAGTAAAAAGTAGTTCCATGACATTACTTCTATCTTTCAGATCACTCATATGCAGTTACCTTTCTAGGTTTCTCTTGTCTCTGATGTTTGTTTCAAAGATTTATTCATTTCTGATCTTTTAATCAGGAAAGTAAGTCTTCTAGAGTAAGAAAGATTCATTCTTCCCCTTCCTTCCCCCCATCATAGGATAACTAAAGTTTTGAAGGATGTTATTCTTGTTTGTAAGCCTTTTAGAATATTGAGTTCCCAAATTTCCTTTATAGCATATTCTTCTATGACTGGTACTTGAGCTTTTCGGATTCTTACAAGTTTTTTCTTTAACCTGGATGTTAACCTGGATTTTGGCTGTGATATTCTTGAATGTTTTAAATTTGGGTTTCTTTTGAGGGTTGGTTGGTAAATTCTATTTTCACCTTGCCCTGGGGTTCTAATGATTCTGGACAGTTTTAACTATAGTGTTTATTTTGCAGAGTACTTTTAAATTATCTCTTCCCATCCTCTGTTAGATGTTTTGATAACAGATTTCTCCCTTTTTCTTCTAATTTTTCAGTCTTTTATTTAACTTTTTGTCTCATTTCCCTGTCCTATTTTTTAGATAGTCCATCACTTGGATAAACTTTCTTTTCTTTTTCTTTTGTCCTGTTTCCCATTTTTTCCCTTAGTGCTCTAAATTTCTTTCTTTTTTTTTTTTTTAGTGAGGCAATTGGGGTTAAGTGACTTGCCCAGGGTCACACAGCTAGTAAGTGTTAAGTGTCTGAGGCTGGATTTGAACTCAGGTACTCCTGACTCCAGGGCCGGTGCTCTATCCACTGCGCCATCTAGCTGCCCCTTAAATTTCTTTTTAAAAAGTGTTTCATGGGAGCAGCTAGGTGGTGCAGTGGATAGAGCACAGGCCCTGGAATCAGGAAGACCTGAGTTCAAATTTGGCCTCAGACAATACTTACTAGCTGTGTGACCCTGGGCAAGTCACTTAACCCTCATTGCCCCACCAAAACCAAGATACAAAACAAAACAAAAAGTGCTTCATTTCCTATAGCCCCTTTAGAAATCCCTGTAACCAAGGCATTAAATAAGGCTCTACTTGTGGAGTTACTCTCCTGAATTTACCTCTAGGGATTCTATTTAACTAATAGTATTTCTTCTCTATATTAGGACTTATTTTTTTCTTTACTCATATCTTCAGTCTAAGTGCCAGGTTCTGTTTCCTATAGGGTGGCTGGTTCCAGGTCTCTTTCCATACCCTCTACTGCAGCACTAACATGAGATAAGGAACTGGAGTTAAAACCTGCCTTCTGGTTGTCCAAATGCATGTGATGGTCTCAGTCCAATCCCTCTTCTTGTGTCCTGAAAAGACCCAACTAGATATGAGAATGCTCTTTGTCTCCAGGGGAGAGATCTCATATTGCTGCCTTGGCTCCTTGGGTCTGCCCTGCTGTACTCCAAAAGGCCAGGAAGGGATATAGCATAGACTTTAAGCTATCTTTACAAGACAACTCCAGCTTCAGATAACCCTAACCAGAACAGCAGCAGGCTTTCGGCCACCTTCCTAGATGTAAAATGAGTATTCCTAATTTAGTTTCACTGAACTGTTGCTTCATTTGGTACTCAAATTTTCTTGGGATATTTCTCGAAACTGGGCTTAGCCCAAAACTTTCACATCATCATTTTTGCCATAAGTATGGTTATTAAGTGTTAACTTGTTAAGTTTGGTTCATTACCTTACCATGTCAAGATCTGGATCTTGAGATGTCATCCCTTGGTTATTTTCATCAATGCAATGATCCAAGATAACTCTGAAGGTCTTATGAAAAATGCAGTCCATCTACAGAGAGAAAACTGATGGTATCTGAATACAGATTCAAGCATAATTTTTTTTGTTAGTTCCTTTTATCTTTTTAAAGTTTTGTTTTTGTCTGTTTTCTTTTACAACCTGGCTAATGTGGAAATGTTTTGCATGACTGCTCATGTATCTTATACTGAATTGCTTGAGTTCTTGGGGGGAGGGGGGGTAGAGATAATTTGGAACACAAAGTTGTTGTTTTTTTTTTAATTGATGTCAAAATTTGTATTTTACATGTAATTTGGAAAAATAAAATTCTAAATAGAGACGTCAGTGTGTTAGCCATCCTTCCAAGTTTCAATTTCAGGTAATCTCCAAATTTGACAAAAAGAGCATCCAGGGATAATTTGATGATTTGACAGAATATAGTATGGTGCTCCCAATTCAAGAAAAAAAATAGTGAAGGGGCACTGATAGCCTAGTTCTCTCTTGGTTAGGTGGGTATATATATGACAGTAAGCACCTCTCTAAGTTGTTTCTTCTTAATAGAATATAATTTCCTTGAGAGGGCAGAGAACTTAATTTTTGTATTTATATTCCCAGAACCTAGCCTGGCAGAAGAGTGGTTGGCACAAGTACATGTGGTGCTTAATAAATGCTTTTTCACTCATTCATTTATCTACCAGGTACTAATTACTGAGCCACAGTTAACATCTGAAATCCTTTGGACAAGGCTGAATTGGGATGACATGGGGATAAGTATTTATATAGTGCCTACTATCAGCCAGGTATTGTGCTGCTTTACAATACTCTCATATCTAATCCTCACATGTTGCAGGATAGGTATTATTATCCCCATTCTACAGTTAAGACAACTAAGGCAGGGGCAGCTAGATAGCGCAGTGGTAAAGCACCGGCCCTGAATTCAGGAGTACCTGAGTTCAAATCCGGCCTCAGACACTTGACACTTACTAGCTGTGTGACCCTGGGCAAGTCACTTAACCCCCATTGCCCAGAAAAAAAAAAAAACCCACCAAAACAAGACAACTAAGGCAGGTAGATGTTGTAACTTTCCCAGAGTCACAAAACTGCTGTGTCTCAAGGGCAGGTGTTCATAATTCCAGGCCCAGAGCTCTATCCACTATGCCACCTAGCTATTTCTAGGCAGCTCTAGAGAAATCACAGGGCTAAAGGGCAGATGTTCTGACAATGAGAACAGAACATCATCCAAAAAGTATAAGGCTATGAACCTGACAAAATTCCAGAATGTATTATTAGTGCGTACATTAGAGTCCACATTACTGTACAATGGTTAGTGATTATGTAGAAAAGTGATAGAACAAATAAAACCAGTGAAAGCTAGTGTGCCTTCATCAAAAAAGGCATGGCAGGGCAGCTAGGTGGCGCAGTGGATAAAGCATCAGCCCTGGATTCAGGAGGACCTGAGTTCAAATCTGACCTCAGACACTTGACACTTACTAGCTGTGTGACCCTGGGCAAGTCACTTAACCCTCATTGACCCACTAAAAAAAGAAAAGAAAGGAAAAAAAAGGCATGGCAGACTATCTTTTTTTTTTTTTAAAGAGTTACTGAACTGGATAGCATTAATTGTTCAATTTCACCTCGACAAGAAGTCTTCAGCGACCAACCTCAGGAATAAGTGATTTTTGTCTCCTGTTAACATCCACTAATTCAAAAAGCATTTAAGTAGTTAGGGGCACGGTGTCAACTAGCTATCTGAAAGTCTGTGTAAAATTTTTGGCCCTCCCTTTGTAGCAGAGAAGTCTGAATTATGGTATTAAAAAATACAATAGATTGATAATTATACAATACTATACATATAGTAAATGCATTTCTGAGTTTCTAAATGTATCCTATGTTGTCTGCTGGCCTGCATGTGTCATCTGTAGCTTCTTTCTACATAAATGTAAAGGTGTGTATGTGTATGCTGGGGGGTCAGGCCAGTGCAGGGGTTCTTAACTGTATTGATGTGCCCCTTTGGCAATAGCCCAAAGACTTCTCCTAATGTTTTTAAATTCAGAAAATACAATAGTGGTGATAAGCTAGCATTGATAGGGTACTTTAAGGTTTGCAAAGAGACTTACAAATATTCTCATCTTATCTTCACAACAATCTCGGGAGGCAGATGCTATCATCATCCCTGTTGTACAGGTGAAGGAAACTGAGATAGAAGTTAGGTGGACATACTCAGGGTCAGAGAGCTACAAAGCATGAGGCTGGATTTGAACTCAGGTCTTCCTGATTCTAGGTCCAGTGCTCTATCTTCTGCTGTACATAGTTGCCTCAATACACAAAATGACAAAGGAAAATATTGTTAAATGAAGTTATAAAGTATTTTAAAAATAAGGGGCAGCTAGGTGGCACAGTGAATAGAACACCAGCCCTGGATTCAGGAGGACCTGAGTTCAAATCTGGGCTCAGACACTTAACAATTACTAGCTGTGTGACCCTGGGCAAGTCACTTAACCCTAATTGCCTCACCAAAAGTAAAACAAACAAACAAAAAAACCACACAAAACAAAAATAAGTTAACAGTGGGGGCAGCTAGGTGGCACAGTGGATAAAGCACCAGCCCTGGATTCAGGAGGACCTATCTGGGTTCAAATCCGGCCTCAGGCACTTGACACTTATTAGCTGTATGACCCTAGGGAAGTCACTTAACCCTCACTGCCCAGCCAAGAAAAAAAAAAAGTAACAGTCCTCAAGATCCTCAGGATAGATAATTATCACATCTAAAGAATGTGACAAGATGCAGTGACACCTTAACCAGGCAATCTAAATTATTCTTCAATTAATAGGTTTTAGACTAAGTGCAAAAAAATCTGATCCATGTAAGTCTTTGGAAGGCATTCAGTGAACTGTAGTAACCTTTCTGAGGAAGTATGTTTGGATTAGCTGGATGATTTGTCCACATTCTGTGGGGCTTGTAGAAAACCAGCAAACTACAGTCAGGTATTTAAACATCTAACAGCTTTCATAGTGGAGGTCTCCAGTTTAATCCTAAGAAATCACTTTGAGGATAGAAGACTGCCTTGACCATCGTCTCCTTTCACACCACCATCCCCTATTCCTGTAGGACCTCACACACTACACTCTAACAACATTAGTCTCCTTGTTGTTTCTTGAGCAAGACACTCTATCTCCTAACTCCGTGCATTTTTTGGTTTGTTTTTGTTTTTTGTGGGGCAATGAGGGTTAAGTGACTTGCCCAGGGTCACACGGCTAGTAAGGGTCAAGTGTCTGAGGCCAGATTTTACTTCAGGTACTCCTGAATCCAGGGCCAGTGCCAAAAAATCCCTAATGCTATCTTGTGCTGCATACTGGCAAAGCTACATCTCTAGTACCATGTTTGGTTCTGGGTTATATTACATAATATATACACATAAATGTTCATGTATATAATAACTAACATTTATATAGCACTTTAAGGTTTGCAAAGCACTTTACACGTTATCTCATTTGATGAAAAGATGTTTTGTTTTGTTTTTTTACAACAGATCAGTGATTTCATTGAAATAGGTAATTTCCTGTGAGAAAACTCCCTTTATCAACAAAGACCAAGAGTTGCTTTTCAACTCTCACATATGTAATTAATGCCATTTGTTTTACATCACATTCATTTCAGAATATTTTTCTCTCTCTCTCTCATACCCTTTCCCATACTCAAGCTTATCCTAAAGAGAAGTGGATTGCCTTTGGAGGTGGTATTTTAACCCTCAGTGGACATCTTTAAGCAAAGGCTGGGTGATCCCTTGTATATAATGTAAGATTTCTTTCATATATTGGTTTGATAAGCTATCTTCTGAAGTCCTTTCCAATTTTGAAATTCCTAGAGTAATGTAAGCTATTTCTACAGACTATGGTATGCTGATAAAGTGTTGCTCACATTCTTTCAACTGACACGTCATGGATCATAGGGGTAGCACAAAATAGTGGGTGGGAACTCTCTCTTTAGTTAAGACATGAGTTCCACTCCCTGGTCTGTTACTCACTATCTGTATGATCATAATCAACTCAATGAAGTTTCCTAGTTATCAGCTCTGCCATCTGTAAAATTAAGAAAGGATTGGGATAGATTTCAAATGTCACATCCAATTATTCCATGATTAATGTTTGATCATTTTTCCTTCTAAGTGAAAGATTTTGCACACTGAGTTTCTCTCTAGTATAAATTATCTTATGATAAAGGATGTCTTTTTCATATCTTTTGAATTAAAAAGGTTCCTTTCCAATATGAATTCTCTGGTGTACAACAAGGTTTCCCTTTTGCCTAAATGCTTTCCCACAATCACAACATTTATAAGATTTCTCTCCAGTATGGATTCTGTGGTGTATAGTAAGGTATCTCTTCTCTTTGAAGGCTTTCCCACATTCATTACATTTATAGGATTTCTCTCCAGTATGAACTCTCTGATGATCATTAAGGGTTCCCCTCTGTCTAAAGGCTTTTCCACATTCATTACATATATAGGGCTTCTCACCAGTATGAATTCTATGATGCATAGTAAGGCCTGAGTTGGAGCTAAATGCTTTGCCACATTCATTACATTTATAGGACTTCTCTCCAGTGTGAACTTTCATGTGTATAGTAAGGTAACCCTTATCTGTGAAGGCTTTCCCACATATGTTACATATGAATGGTTTTTCTCCAGTATGAATTCTATGATGTACAGCAAGGTATCCCTTATCTCTGAAGGCTTTCCCACATACATTACATTTGTAGGATTTCTCTCCAGTATGAATTTTCTGATGTATAGTAAGGTATCCCTTGTCTGTAAAAGCTTTTTCACACACATTACACTTAAATGGTTTTTCTCCGGTATGAATTCTCTGATGTACAATAAGATATCCCTTATCCCTGAAGGCTTTCCCACATATATTACATTTAAATGGTTTTTCTCCAGTATGAATTTTCTGATGTACAGCAAGATTCCCCTTCTGCCTAAAGGCTTTCCCACATTCATTACATTTATAGGATTTCTCTCCAGTATGAATTTTCTGATGTATAGTAAGGTGTCCTCTCTCCCTGAAGGCTTTTCCACATACATTACATAAATAGGATTTCTCTCCGGTATGGATTTTTTGATGTATCATAAGGTATCCCCTATCTCTGAATGCTTTCCCACATTCATTACACTTATAGGATTTCTCTCCAGTATGCATTTTCTGATGATCAGTAAGGTGTCCTCTTTGTCTAAAGGCTTTCTCACAATTATTACATTTATAGGGTTTTTCTCCAGTATGAATTCTCTGGTGTATAGTAAGGACCGAGTAGGAGATGAATGCTTTTCCACATTCAATGCATTTATAGGATTTTTCTCCAGTATGAATTTTCTGATGTAAATTAAGGCTTCCCCTCTGGCTGAAGGCTTTCCCACATTCAGTACATTTATATGATTTCTCTCCAGTATGAATTTTAAGATGTATTGTAAGGTATCTCCTCTCTCTGAATGCTTTCCCACATTCAGTACATTTATATGGTTTTAATCCTGTATGAATTCTTTCATGTACAGTAAGGTATGAGTTGTAATTGAAAGTTTTCCCACATTGGTTACACTGATAAGATTTTTCTCCAGTCTGATTTCTCTGATGTATAGTGAGGCCTGAGTTACAGCTGAAGGCTTTTTCACATTCATTACACTGATAGGATTTCTCTCCAGTCTGAATTCTCTGATGTATAAGGTGTTCCATCTGCCTGAAGGTTTCACCACATTCATTAGTATTCACTGTGAATCTTCTCATGGATGATTCTCCCAAATAATTACTCTCCTCTATGGCTGAATCCTTGGTTTCACATGTATTCTCCTGACAAAGGGGACCTGAAAGAAATGATAATGTCAATAATTCCTTCTCTTTGTTCTGAAAGGAAGGGAATTATTGTTCTCTAAATGAGAAATTAAATCAATTAGAATGATACTTAGTCTGTAAAGGAGTAACAGGGAACTAAAGGACTAAAGCAATTAGGATAACTAGGTGGCCAATACAAAAGGAATTCCCATCTATATTAAGGCATCTGTAAATATCATAATAGAACAACTGTTAGTAAGCTTAGGGAAAATTTCTAAATTTTAAGAAAGCTAAAACAAGTTGAATCTGGCAATGAAAGTTTTCTAATCCTAATCTAATTCTGACCTCTTCCTCAAAACAAAGCCAAACAATGAGGCAGCTAGGTGATGCAGTGGATAGAGCACCAGCCCTAGAGTCAGGAGTACCTGAGTTCAAATGCGGCCTCAGACCCTTGACACGTACTAGCTGTGTGATCCTGGGCAAGTCACTTAACCCCAATTGCCTCACCAAAAACAAAAATAAAAACAAAAACAAAGCCAAACAAAACCAGCCTGAAGAGGCAACAGTCCAGCAGAAAGAACACTGGTCCTGAAACTGGAGGATATGGATTCAAATCCCACCTCTGAAACTTACCAATTGTATGAATTTGGGCAAATTACTTAACCTTTCAGGGTCTGAGTTCACTTGTCTACAATATGAAGGGTTTGGGGTACATAGCTTTTGAGGTCCCATCTAGATTTATGATCTTACTTTCAACCAGATGGTTTCTGAATGTTCAACTCAGAAATGAAAGCACTGATGAAATGAAAGCCTAGTGCATTTTGAAAGTGAATAAGGTAAAACTAACCTCATTCCCTACTTCATTAACAAAGATACTATATAAACATTTGATATTTAAATTTCAGCAAGGTATTGGATGTCAATGTTTAGAAAAATATAGGTTGGGACCATCTATTGGCAAATGGCTGAACAAGCTGTGGTATATGATGATGATAGAATATTATTGTGCTATAAAAAATGACAAGCAGAGGGGCAGCTAGGTGGCGCAGTGGACAGAGCACCGGCCCTGGAGTCAGGAGTACCTGAGTTCAAATCCAGCCTTAGACATTTAACACTTACTAGCTGTGTGACCCTGGGCAAGTCACTTAACCCCAATTACCTCACTAAAAAAAAAAGAAAGAAAGAAAAAACAAACGACAAGCAGGATATTTTCAGAAAGAACTGAAAAGACTTGCATGAACTGATGTATAGTGAAGTGAGCAGAACCAAGAGAACATTGTACACAGTGACAGAAATATTGTTTGATGAAGAACTGTGAATGACTTAGCTATTCTCAGCAATATAATGATCCAAGACAATATCAAAGGACTGAAGCAGACTATGAAGCAGATTATCCACCTCCAAAGAAAGAACAGATATTGACTGAACACAGACTGAAGCATGCTATTTTTCACTTTCTTTCATTTTTTCTTTTATTCAAAGATTTTAATAGAAAATGACCAATATGGTAATGTTTTACATAATTGCACATATATAACCTATATCTGCTTACTGTCTCAGGAAAGAGGGGAGGGAAGGGAGACAAGGAGAGAGAAAATTTGGAACTCAAAACTTTAAAATGTTTATTATTTTTAAAAAAAAGAAAAATATAGGTTGGATGATAAAAGAGCTAGGAGAATTTAGACTCTGAATAATTTTAAGCAGAGTTCTTTATTTAATGGGCTACTAAAAACCTAAATAAGATTCTTTATAATTGTCCAGACCTTAATCCACATTTTTGTCAAAACCCTACATCAGAAGTTCTTAATCTGCCTTCCATTGCTCCCCAAGGAATCTGTGGATTTCCAGATAGACTCTCCCCACCCCCTACTGTTCACATGTCTGTAAATTGATGTGAAAAAAATTACTCTAATTTCTAACTGAAATTTAGCATTTTCTTTTGTTATGAATATAGGAAATGAACATTTTGAGAAGGAGTTCATAGTCTTCCCCAGATTGTTAAAGGGTCCATGGTACAAAATGAATAAAAACCTCTGACCTAGATGAAACAATTTTTATTCATTACCAATTTATAATAAACCAAAAAAAAATAAGCTAATACATAAATGCTTGTTGACTGACTGGCTGTTATTAAATGAAAACTCCTGAGAAAAATGGCAAAGATGTTCATATCAGAGGCATGTATCTCACAACATCTAAGAAGTTCCAAATGAATGTACAACGTAAACACAAAAAGGCCATCTAAGGGCATCTATTTTGTTTCCAGTTCTTTGTTACTCCAAAAAGTTTTGTTAAAAATATTTTGGTTCATATGAGACATTTCTCTTTTTTTATTATCATTGATCTTCCTGCAACATATGCATAGCATTGGGATATCAAAGGTAAAAAGCTATGGATACTTTAGTCACTTTCTTAGCATAATTCCAAAGCTCCAAATTTTATAGCAGTACTTTTTGTAATACCAAAGAAATGGGGGGAAAGTATGCCCATTGATTGACGAATGGCTTAAATAATCTGTGGTACAGAAATGTAATGGAATATTTTATGTATATTGTATAGTGAACTTATCATACAGTACACTGGACTTGGAGTCAGAAAGACTGGAGTTCAAATCTCACTCCAGATACTTACTGTGTAACCCTGGGTAATCGCTTGATCTCTCTTAATTTCACTTCGCTCATCCGTAAAATGGGGATAATATTAACTAACTCAAAAGGTTGTTGTAAGGATCAAATGAGATAATATATGTAATGTTCTTCACAAACATTAGAGCATTATATAAACACCAACTATTACTACTAATGTGCTGTCATAAACAATGAGTATGAAGAATACAGAGAAGCATATTAAAACTCAGGAAAGCAATTTACACAAGAATTATAACAATGTAAACAGAAAGAACCAAAAAAAATATAATGATGGAGTTTGGCACCAAAGAAGAAATAAGAGAATGCATCTGTCTCCCATTTTTCTATAGGTGTGGAACTATGGGTGTGTAATGCTACATATAATGTTGGATTGTGCTCAATCAACAAGAATTTATTAAGCACCTACTATGTGCCAAGCAGTATACTAGGTGTTGGAGAAACAAGTAAAATAAAAGAAATAATCCATACTTATAATAAGCTTACATTCTAAAGGGACAGATAAGTACATATATAAATATATGTAACATAAATATAAAAGTATACAAAGTGGTTAAACATAAGTTAATTTGGCGGAGAAAGGACTAACTGTTGTGGTAAGGAAATGCCTCATGCAGAAGATGGTATTATTCAGAGTCTGCATCTTAAAGGAAGAGAGATTTTTTGAGGAAAAGAGTGTATTTCAGACATGAGAATGGCTAGTGCAAAGACATGAAGACAGAAGAAAGTGTCCTGTAGCATTGGGATATCAAAGGTCAAAAACACAGTTTACCTGGATTGCAGAGTGCTGGAAGAGATGCCCAATGAGACTAGAAAGAGGTTGGGGTCCAGGTTTTGTAGGTGTAAACCTATATAAAGGAGCTTATAATTTCTCCTGGAGAACTGGAAGTTGATAGGAAATCATATGCTCAGATCTGAACTTAAAGAAAATGACTTGAACAGCTATTTGTAGGATGAGAAGCAGCAGGACTAATTAGGAAGGTATTACAATAATCTAGGCCAGAGGTGATTAAGGCCTAGTCTAAGGTTTCTATTTATTCTGTGAATGGAAGAAAGGGGTTGTAAAGACAGAAATAGCAAGATGTGGCAACTGTTTAGATATGAGATGAGGCAGAGTCCATGATATTGCCAAGATTATGAGCCTGAGGTCATGGATGGATGGTGGCTCCTTTAACAGATCAAAGAAATCTTTGGAAGAGGGGAGGATTTAGGGGAAAAGACAAGTTCAGTTTTAAGAGCTCAACATCTCAAAGTTCAATAAAACTCCACAAAGTCAAATTCTTGAAGAGGAGATTTGGAGGAAAATATAATATCTTAGGTTTTAGGGGTTTAAGATGTCTCTAGAACATTCAGGTGGTGGATTAGGCAGCAAGGAACACTGAGAAGGAGCAGTCTGGCAGGTAGAAAGCATAGGAGTGGACACCAGTGCCACAAGATCCCAGAGAGAAGACAGCATTCTAGAGGATGGTATATACAATAGTATCAAGTATAGCAGAGAAGAAGGATTAGGACTGAGAAAAGACCATTAGATCTGGCAATTAAGAGATTATTGGTAATCTTGGAGAGGGAAGTTTCATGTGATAGATGTGGTCAAAGGCTGAACTACAAAGGGTTGAGCAGAAAGAGAAAAATGGAGGCAACTTTTCCAAGGAGTTTGGTTGAGAAAAGGAGGAGAGATGAGGACAATCACTTGAGAGGATGGCAGAAAGGTTTCTTTCAAGTGCACGTGTAGAGGGGCTTAATTTGGCAAAAGGGCTACTTTTCTGACTGACAATAGGGGAAAAGAAGAACGTGGGAGATAACGTCAATTGGTTTTGAGAGAATTGGAGAATAGGGAGCTCATATCAAATGACCCAAATTTTTTCAGTAAAGTTAAAGGCAAGGTCTTCAGCTGAGAAGGAAGATGGAAGGAGGCATCAGGAGGTTAAAGAGGGAAAAGAAAGTTTAGAATAGCTTCTGTGGAGAATCAGATAGGGAACCAATTAGACAGGAATAAAAGCACTGCCCTGCTGCAAACAGGGTCCAGGTGAGATTGGATAACAGGAATTTGTAATGTCACCAGTCAGCATAGTGATGAGACCTCCTCCAGTTTCATTCAGCAGCTCTAATGTATTGGTTAGTTTTGCTGAATTTACTTATTCTCTCTCTCTCTCTCTCTCTCTCTCTCTCTCTCTTTTTTTTTAAGATGGCTCTCTAAAAGAGAGAAAGGGATATTGGGAAATATAGATAATGTAAAAATAAAATATATCCATAAAAATTTTCAGTAAATTCAGCAGGATGGAAAAATGTATAAATAAAAGGAGTAGAATTTAATGAAGATAAATGTAATGTTCCAGATTTAGGTTTAAAATATTAATTGTATCATTACAGGATAGCAAGTCTTGATTTAAGGGCAAATCATGTTCAGAATCTGTTTTAGTTCACCATAAGTTCAATAGCTTGTGGTAGCCATGAAAAAATCCAAATCAATTTTAGGAATAGGAACTGGCCTTGAGACTTTATTGGTACAAACTGTTCCCCTCCAGGAACTTCCTCTACTAATACAGATCTGAGTCTTTCGCTAAAGCTTACAGTCTTAAGAGTTACCTTGTGAAGTGAGCAGAACCAGGAAGAACATCCTACACAGTTAACAGCAATATTGTGTCATGATCAACTGTGATACTTAGCTCTCCTCAGCAATACAATGATCCAAAATGCTCTCAACATAAAGGAAAAAGAACTGGGGAATCGGAATGCAGGTTGAACCATACCGTTTCTATTTTTTTTTTTTTGGTGAGGCAATTGGGGTTAAGTGACTTGCCCAGGTTCACACAGCTAGTAAGGGTCAAGTGTCTGAGGCTGAATTTGAACTCAGATCCTCCTGACTACAGGGCTGGTGCTCTATCCACTGCGCCACCTAGCTGCCCCTGTTTCTACTTTTTTGTTGTTTTTTTTTCTTTTTTGAGATTTTTTTCCCTTTTGTTCTGATTCTTCTTTCATAACTTGACTAATGCAGAAAAAAAAAAGTTGCCTTGAGCACTGAAAGGTTAACTGATTTGCCCAAGGGTACAAAAGCTGTAGGTGTCAAAGGCAAGACTAGAATCTAGGTCTTCCTACCTCTGAGACCAGTTATCAAGTATACTATACTGCCTCAAAATCTCAATCTTTCAGGCTAATGAATCTTAGTTTGAAATAATGGATATAAAAGTGATGAGATCACACAATACAACTGATTAACTGTACTCTGTACTCTTCAGACCACATTTGGAATTTATGTGCAGTTTTGTATACCATATGCCTTTTAAATATAGCATTGACAAACAGAAGTGTGTCCATAGGATTGCGAATAGAATATGCAATAATCTAGAACCTTTTTTTCCTTTTCTGCACATATGTTTCACCCTCATTCTATTTGTTGGCTTCCTCGAGAAAGAAACATTTTTATGAGGAATGAATGAAAAAAAACTGGGAAGGTTTATTAGCTTTGAAAATATATGATTTTCATACACTTAAAGGGCTAACTTGTTAGAAGAGATATCAGACTTATTGTTAGTTCTATAAAGCAAAACTAGCATCAATCAATGCCTAAAATCTATAGGGAAGAAATACTGGACCTAATATTAATCAACTAACATGCACTTACTAAGTATTCTTCTGTTACCAGCTGTCTAGAATTCAGGCCCATTGCCAGGATACAATGAGGTAAAGTAGAACTCTGGTGAGACACCAAAATGGAACTAGCTTATGAAAGAGGGCACAGGGAAGTATGGCCAGAAAAAGTATGTTGGAACTATTAATATGAATATTTGGATCACCTTGTGAGAAAATAATGGGATTTGGCAGATACTCAAAGGCTTACCTGGAGATTAATCTAAACTGATTCAATTAAGTGAGAGTGATTGACTGCTGATTAGCCTACTTCAAGTTAATTAGATTGTAACCACACCTGGCTGGCTCTTAAAGCGGTATTGTTCTCAGAAGCTAAAGACTTTCGAACTTGAGACCACCTTCAAGTCCAGTAAACCAGTGGATTTGGCTGATGCCTGCCAATCAGCTAAAAGCAGTGTGTAAGGACCCCCTCTGCTCCAGACCTATACAAAGCTTCCACTCGGTTTGAGAGGAGTTCATGGTTGAAGCAGGCTCATGGTGGGGGATTTGAGGAAGAACCAACCAGGCTGGAACTCTGGGCTAGACAGGCCTTTTCTTAACTCCACGTGTTCTTTTTTTTCCTAATACCTAGTATGCTTTAATAAATGCTTAATGCCCAAAGACTGGTGCTAAAGCTTCTAATTTAAGGTGCCCACACATTTGGATTTTAAACATCACAACCTGGATTTGATGGAGATACCTTATTATCCAAAAGTATTTTTTATGGAACCCTGGATTAATAGGAGCAAAATGCCCTTTGCTCGAATACTTCAAAGTGAACCAGACAGTCCCTATTGACTTTCCCCAAGAGAATAAACAAACTCAAAGGCCCCTTTGAAATTCCCATTCACTATCTTCTTTCCCCAGGAAGGAAAAGAAAAAAGAGACCTCTTTGTCTTTGATAAACACCCTTCCTGTTTCCACCTATTTATCCATAGCATCTGCTTTAAGTTGAGCTATTAAACTGATTTGTATTGTTGAACTGATTTACATTTGTAATGGGTTGATCTGTATTCTGTAACCCTTGGGAAAAGGAAAGCTTATATATACCCTCAGAAAGAGGGACTCCTTGAGTTTCTCTCTTAGGAGGGGAGACTCCAGATACATCGTGTGTTATGTCTTCCTTCTTGGGTCAAAATATTAAATTGATATGATGTTTTTCCTATCCATTCTCTGATCTAGTTTCTGTGAAGTAACTACTTCTGGTAAGAGAGACAGAAATAGCCTTCTCTGATCTGGGTGAACAAATTGTAGGAGATATTATTGATGTCTCTGACCTGTTTATTATCTTGTAGGAGAATGGGTATGAAAACTACATTTGGATGAGGGCATCAAGAAATGAAAGGTAAATTAATTAGAAGTCGCTGACTTCTGCCAGGGGCAGCTAGGTGGTGCAGTGGATAGAGCACCGGCCCTGGAGTCAGGAGGACCTGAGTTCAAATCCGGCCTCAGACACTTAACACTTACTAGCTGTGTGACCCTGGGCAAGCCACTTAACCCCAACTGCCTCACTTTAAAAAAAAAAAAAAAGCACTGACCTGAATATCATGAACACTTTGTTCCAAAAGTCTGAATGCCATAAACCTGGCAAGCATTAAAGAACATTCTATGGGTAGGAACAACAGGTATAGAAACAAATCAGTAACCAATGTGTACATCATAAAAACAAAATCATTTTTGGAGGGCACAATTAAGAGGGATCAGAAAAGGTGTCACACGGGACATGGTACTTTAGTTGAGACTTGAAGGAAGGCAGCTAGGTGGCACCATAGAGCACAGATCATTGGGCCTGGAGTCCAGAAGACTGCTCTTCCTGAATTCAAATCTGGCCACAGAAACTTACTACCTGTGTGACCCTGGGCAAGTCACTTAAGCCTGTTTGCCTCAGTTCCTCATCTGTAAAATGAGCTGGAGAAGACAATGACAAACTTACGTATTTTTACCAAGAAAATCCCAAAAGGAGTCACAAAGAGTCAGACAACTGAAAATGACTAACCACAAAGTTTCCCAAAGGTCTCAGAGGTGAAGAGGGATTCTCAGCCAAGAATGGGGACAGCCTTGAACAAAGATCTCCAAAAGGGATTCTGGAGATCAAAATCAAAAGCTTTAACTTCAGTTTTGCTATTGAGTTGTTCAGTATTTATTATTCTGAATTAGAGATAACTCTGGGTATCCAAAGACTAATTTAAGCTGACTGGGTTTTAGAATGGCCCAGGCAACAGACTGAATCTATTTCCTGAGGACTATCAAAGCTAAGTATGGAGATACTACGTCACCAGTAGGCTGGACACAGCAACCCATTAAACGAAGCCAACAAAAACCACTCTCAGTCTCATGTAGTCCCCTCCTATTTCTGTAGCAACAGTAGCAGAGTGGTGGGAAAGGAAGCAGAAGGTGTTAAAAATCACTTGATTTTAGATCGTATATACCCTTTGATTTGACTTTTTTTTTTTTTGACCAAATGACCAAAATGAATGGACATATTGCTGGAGGAACTAAATCAAATTTGATATTCTTGTGGCAAACAAAACCAGAAAAAATAAAGATGTTACAGTTAAATAGAAGAATGGCTTACAGGTGCTCCTTGGAGAGGCAAAAAAAGGAATTAGTGGAGTGGATTTAACATGTCACAAGGCCTGATACACTTAATTATATGCCCAGTGACAACAGGAAAAACTATTTTATAGACTATTTTGTCAATACACATTGCAGTACTCAGAAATATTTGTAAAAAGACCATCATGATAATAATTGAAGTACTAATATCAATTGCTGAGGATGAAAAGGTAGAGAAATTTTACAAAGAACATGAAAAGTTCTTCAAAATTAAATCACCCTACACTTAATAACTTCAATGCAAAAATCAAAATAGGTAAGGATGGGTAGAAATACATGGGAAAATATGGAAGTTTCATGACTTCATATCAAAAACACTTTCTTCAAGGAAAGCATTGGTGGGTACTGGACATGGCAAGCACCAAATAACAATACAAAAAAATGAAACGTCTTTAACATACAGAGTAAGATTTGTTACTGATGTGGCAGAGCTATCCTCGAATTAGCTCATTTGTATACAATCATATTAGGGCATCAAGGTGGCATAGTAGATAGAGTGCTAGCCTGGAGTCAGAAGACTCATCTTCCTGAGTTCAAATCTGGCCTCAAACACTTATTAGCTATGTGACCCTGGGCAAATCACTGAACCCTGTTTGCCTCAGTTCCTCATCCATCAAAAGAGCTGGAGAAGGAAATGTCAAACCAATCTAGTATCCCTGCCAAGAAAACCCCCAAAGGGGTCACAGAATTGGACACGACTGAATAATGACAGTAACATACAATCATATCATCAACTTAAAGTTAAAATGAGGATTAAAAGAAAGACTAATGATGAGAACAATATGACATAGATATCAAACACTATATTTTTTTTAACAATTTAAACAAATAAGTGTAAAATGGACAACAGAAATCGTAACACTGATTATGACTTAATAAGTTTAATCAATATAACAAATTAATTGCCACAACAGTAGACAAGAGCCCACTAAAGTGTTTTAGTCAGCAAATATCTGGTTTACTTGCCATAGTATATGACAATGTTGCTATATGACTAAGAATGATGGAATACTATAGCCTCTGAAGAATAAAAAATGAGTATCATACAGGGAGGCCCATGGTGGGCATGTCCCCAAATGCATACATTAGATCGATCTAGGGGTCAGATAACTGCTCTCAACAGTCAGGAGACCTTGACCAAACCATTTTACTGCCTTTTCAGTTTGGATCTCCATAATGGAGGGCTACATCATCTCGAAGTCCTTTCAATTTTTAGAAACTAAAGGTGAGTGACCATGGGAGCTCATGTAACATATATCCCATCTCAAAAACCTACAAGTGATTAATGACAACATTTAATAGTTCAAACATCCTGTCCCCAACTGCTTAGCTATAACTTGCAATCATTCTTGTCTCCCTGATTTTCATTTACTCACCTGGAGAGAAGCTTCTTGGAACTTCTTTCAGCAACATCAACCATTGTGCTTCACCTACTTCTAGCTGGGAGATTACCTCTGGTTTGGACATTGGAAACCCTGCTCGTGGAAAAAGAAATAGGAAAGTGCTGGGTACAAAGGGTCAAGTCAGTCCTAATCCCTTTATCTTCAGAGACAGAGAGAAGCCTAGGAAGGCCTCCAGCTGACAACCAAGCATCTCTGAAGGACCCCTCTGCATTGGCTCACAGAAGTATGGAACCAAACCAAGGTATTCTTTTGGCTCAGAAAGAAAATTATTTTACTCAATTCATTCCATGACTGGCATTGGACTCTGTGCTTTAGGGGAGAATATCTGACTTGAAGGGAACAGAGAATTGGGAGGATCGATCTCAGAAGCAGGACAATAATGCTATGGATTTCCACTCTACAAAGAAAGCCCTTTCATCTAAGATTAGAAATACTGTCTCTTAAACAAAAAGAGATTAGGAATAATTCCAAAGTATTCTTGAACATCCTGTCAAACCAAGAAGTTTCTTCAGTCTTGCGAGCTGTGAAGTACATGCAAAAACACCTCACAGGTTCTGTCCTCGAAGACTGATTCTGAACCATGTTGGGAAAACAGTCCTTACCCAGGAAGATAAAGTTTTGATAATTCTCCAGCATCACATCCTTGTATAGGTCCCTCTGAGCAGGGCCCAGGTGATCCCACTCCTCTTGGGTGAAGTCCACAGTGACATCTTTGAAGGTCATTAACTGCTGAAATAGCAAACACATTTCTGCTCACCCAAGGGTGGTTCCTTGCATGGACCTTGAACAAGACATGAAGTATGAAGGTGGCTTAGGAAGTGTTTCTCACAGCACTCAGAATTTTGGCATGTCAGGACAATCATGAGGATCTGTTATGTGTCTCACTTTGTAAAAGACTGTAGTATGCACGTAGCTTCTCCACACTGTTCAGAGATCATCTTCCAAAGTGAGTTCAAGCAAATGGTGCCCATTACTCTTCAACTTTCAAATCGCATTATACATAATAAAATATCTCTTAGAACTCAGAGAACTCCTAGCAGCAATGGCACACTAAAGACTCATTTGGTGTGTGTGCGTATGTATACACATACATGTATATATCCATGTATATGTATAAATGTGTACATATATAGCTATATATACATCATATAAATATGTAAATATGTGTGTGTTTGTATGTATATCTCATAGCAATCATTCTCCATTACTAAGTAGTTCTAATGAGCACTTAACATTGTAACTTTCCTTCTCTTCCTAATGACACAACCTTTATGAAAAACAACAAGGTAGTAGGAAAAATGGAGGTCTAGTTTTCACTGTTACTTGACTATGTAGTAGCTATACAAATGTCACTTAACCTCATTCTGCCTCCTCTTTCTATAAGTTGAAAGAGTTAAAGTAGATGACTTAAGGTCAGGTTTTTCCTAGCTCAAAATCTACAATCTTGTGATATTATGAACTCAACAGATATTTATTAAAAGCCTATTGGGGTGGCTAGGTGGCACAGTGGAAAAAGCACTGGCCCTGGATTCAGGAGTTCCTGAGTTCAAATCCGGCCTCAGACACTTGACACTTACTAGCTGTGTGACCCTGGGCAAGTCACTTAACCCCCATTGCCTCACTAAAATTAAAAAAAAAAAAGAAGAAGAAAGCTGGATGAATGCTTTTGGGGTTTTTTTTGTTGGTTTTGTTTGTTTGTTTGTTTGTTTTGTTTTTTGTTTTTGCAGGCAATGGGGGTTAAGTGACTTGCCCAGGGTCACACAGCTAGTAAGTGTCAAATGTCTGAGGCCAGATTTGAACTCAGGTACTCCTGAATCCAGGGCCCGTGCTTTAACCACTGCGCCATCTAGCTGCCCCGCATGCTTTTGTTAAAGAAGCAACAGCTTCCTGTCTTCCAAGGAATTACATTTCATATTTCTAACACCCAGGGCACCTAGAACTATGTCCCCAAAGTCACTAAGTTATGCATCCACAGAGATACCAGGACTAGGTCTATACCCCAAAGAGATTGAGGGAAAAGGAAGGAGATCCATCATATGTGCAAAAATATTTCTAGCAGCTTCTTTTGTTATAGCAAAGAACTAAGAGGGTAACCATCAATTGGGAAATGGCTAACCAAAATGCGTATATTAACATAAAAGAATAAAATTGTGGAGTCAAAAATTATGACAAACATGGTTTCAGAAAGAACAGGGAAGACAAAATTACTTTGCTCAATGCAATGACCATAAAGCATATTACTTACCTCTTAAGGAAGGAAGGAGACGGACTCAATATTACATGGTTTGGGCCATGGCCAATGTAGGAATTTGCTTTGCTTGACTATGCATATTTATTACAAGTGTTTTGTTTTTCTTTCTCTTTCCCAAAAGGAAAGGGCAGGAAAAGAGGGGGGAACACGCATTTTAATTGAAAAAAAATTTTATATGATAGTTTGGGGGAAATTGTGTGTAAAGAAGATGCAGATGTCTCTCCTGATGGACTTTAAACAACTCTTGAAAAAATGAAGAAAATTCTTGAGAAAACACATTGCCTGGTATCTTGAGTGGTAGTATTGTGTATCAGAAGTCATTTGCAGTTAGGGTTGCAGTGACTCTGGCTGTGATCTTTCTCACAGCTAAATTATTATATGGAATTATGTCTTGTTGTTATTATTAATTTAATTATAGAGCCAATATCTTTAATATTGATTTAATTTTTTATTTATTTAATTTTTTAGTGAGGCAATTGGGGTTAAATGACTTGCCCAGGGTCACACAGCTAGTAAGTGTTAAGTGTCTGAGGCTGGATTTGAACTCAGGTCCTCCTGACTCCAAGGCCGGTGCTTTATCCACTGTGCCATCTAGCTGCCCCTATTGATTTAATTTTAATAGACTAAGAGTTTTGGTACAGAGAGATACGGATAACTGCTTAAGGTAAAAGAACTTTCTCCAATTAAACTGGGGCAGAGACTGAGCTTAATTGAGTAATTTTTTATGGAGATGAGAGATGTAGCGATTTAGTAATCATCCAAACATATCCCTAGATTGCCCTTACACTGGGATGATGAGAATGAATATGCTAATAAGTCAAGTAGCAGGCTGAGAGGTGATGTATAAACAAGGCTGGTCCACTCCATGTAACTCTTACATTTAAAAAAAAGAAAAGACTTTTATTGATTTTACATGATCTACACTTCCCAACATATTCTTTCCTTCTCTCTGTCCCTCCCCCTATAGAACAGTTCAATTCTGACAAAGAATAAAAAAGAACATCTATTCCTCTAATGTGACCTCCCACAATCCTGACCTTCTTCAAAGGGTATGTCCTACACTCTTTATCAACCTCAATGTCCTTTTGATTCACATCTTCCTTCCTATCAGACAGCTATAGGAGGCAGATACAGAGCAAAGCAAACACAAATTCATGATGTCCAACATCCTATGAATAGCTACAGAAATCAGCTATTTCTCTCTCGTTAAATCCCTAGCACATGGGATACAGTGGAGATAAGAAACAGAAAGTGTCAATAAAAACGTATTCAAAACTAAACAACAAAAAAAACCCTCACACAATCCCAACCTCAGCTGTTCTCTCTCCACAGATCTCTCACACCACAAAATATGCTCCTTTTTCTTCACCAGTGTTCAGTGATTTCAGTCAAGTCTAACTGTGCCACAATTGAACGAACTGAAATCTGACTGCTGCTCAGCTTTGAAAAGAAAGATGATATTGATACTCTGTCGGGTATGTAATGATTGGAATGACCCCACCTACTGGAGACTTACTGTAGAAAAGCTCCGCCATGAAAGGAAGGTCTTTGAGGGCAAGGCCATGCGGCTTTTGTTTGGCGTCAGGAAGTGATGTTTGCTGGTGGGAGGAGGAAGGGGGAGCTGGGTGCTCTGTCTAGCTCTCTTTTCCTGGGGACGCTGGTGGAAAAGGGAGCTAGAAATGCGCTCTCCCTTTAATAGATAGGAATCTAGGCCTTTTCTTCTCTCTTTACCAAATTCTTCTTCTCCTTAATAAATGCTTAAAAGTCTAACTCTTGGTAAAGCTTATAATTTATTGGCGACCACTCATTAGATATTTTAGACAGTTTAACTAGAATTTTAGTCCTTAACAGGTACCACAGATACTCAAAGTGAAGTATCTGGCCTTCATCATGACATAGCAAGGCCATTAAAATTTGTCTTCTCCTATTTTCTCCTATTTCCTTTCAGAGGCAGCTAGGTGGATATAATGCTGGGCTGGGATTCAGGAAGACTGATCTTCCTGGGTTCAACTCTGGCCTCAGGTACTTACTAGCTGTGTCACCCTGTTTGCCTCAGTTTCTTCATCTGTAAAATGAGGTAGAAAAGGAAATGGCAAACTACTCCAATATCTTTACCAAGAAAACCCTAAATGGGGTCAGGAAGTCAGATATGACTTCAAAAAAAAGTCATTTTTTGCTTTCCATTCCTAGGTGAAATGTTTCTAACTTTACAGAGTTAAGAATAAAAAGTTTCTTATTATTCATAACTCTTTACAATCTAGATTAACCTCAACATATGTCCTGTTACTGGCTAACAGACACTGCTTTCTACAGCCAACTCAACCTTCATGCTGGTTCCCAGATATGTCATGAAAGATTGAAATCTGAGAGACATTGAACTTTCCTCTCTTATCCCCTCCCCCCCCCCCCCAATATACACACATATACGTAGGTCAACCAAGGAACATAAGTTTACAGTGAGGCTAAATGATTTATGAGAGGTTACAAAGAAATTGAGCAAAAAAATAAAAAAAACTGGGATTCAAACCAAGGTCCTGACTTAAAATCTATTGCTTTTTTCGACTACATATCACTGACTCTGAACAGTTCTTATAAAATTCCCCCTATCTTAAATCCATTTCTCAAACCTATAGAACCAACCAAATCCTACCTAGTCTTCAGCACCAACTGAAAGTTCACCTTCCCGGTGAAGATTTCCCAGTCATTTTAGCCCAAACCCAAATCTCTATACCAACTCTATATCAACTAAAACCCAAAACTCCCATTAATTCATTTTTTATTCTAACTCATCAAAAACTAATTTCTTCTAAGCAAAACAAAGAAATACATGAATAACACTGTCAAGAGATAAACCAAGAAATTATATTATGCTTAAAGGAACCACAGAAAATGAACCAATATAGCAATACTAAACATATATGTATCAAATCAGGGGCAGCTAGGTGGTGCAGTGGATAAAGCACTGACCCTGGATTCAGGAGGACCTGAGTTCAAATCTAGCCTTAGACACTTGACACTTACTAGCTGTATGACCCTAGGCTAGTCACTTAACCTTCATTGCCCCACCAAAAGTAAAAATAAAGTAGATTAAGCAAAAATTATGTATCAAATCAGACAGGATCTAAATTCATAAAGGAAAAGTTAGTTGAACTCAAAGGTGGGCAAACCTAACACAAAAAATAAAAAACTGAGCAAAATGGTGGAGAATTTAGAAGTGAAAGCCTTGACAATTACAGAATAAGAATATTAAAGAATATATTTTTTTCTCAGCATCTACAGAAACAGACTATGTAATAGGGCAGAGAGAAATTACATATAAATGGGGCAGCTAGGTGGCGCAGTGGATAGAGCACCGGCCCTGGAGTCAGGAGGACCTGAGTTCAAATCCGGCCTCAGACACTTAACACTTACTAGCTGTGTGACCCTGGGCAAGTCACTTAACCCCAACTGCCTCACTAAAAAAAAAAAAAAAAGAAATTATATATAAGTGTAAAAAGCAAAATTACTTTTGTTATTTATACTTGAAACAACTATTCTCTACAGAACATAATGCAATAAAAATAGTAATTAACATAGAATGCAAAAGACACAGACCTACATGGAGAGTTAATGAAATTCTGCACAATAAGTAAGTCATAAAACAAAGAAAGAATACCTATGTGAAAGACAGGGGCAACTAGTTGGTACAGTAGTTAAGAGTGCCAAGCCTGTACTCAGGAAAACTCTTCCTGAATTCAAACTTGGCCTCTGACAGTTATTAGCTATGTCACCCTGGGCAAGTCACTTCACCCTGTTTGCCTCAGTTTCTCACCAGTAAAATGAGCTGGAGATGAAAATGGCAAATAACTCCAATATCTTTGCCAAAAAATACACAAATGGAGTCAGGAAGAGTCAAACAACTGAATAACAACAGCAAAAATGTGAAAGATGATGATGAGACAATTTACCAAAAGGGCTGTTCTCGGAGGAAAAATTTTATCCCTGAGAACATATATTAACAAAAAAAAAAGTGACATTTAATGAACTGAATATAGAATTTTTTGAAAATTCTGCCTTAATCAAAGAAAATATAGAGAGCAAAACAAAATGTAAAATAAATCATTTTGATTATATAAAATTAAAAAGCTTTTGCACAAACAAAACTAATGTAACCAAGATTACAAGGGAAGCAGAAAACTGGGAAAGAATTTTTGAAACAAATATTTCTCAGAAGGGTCTCTTTTCTCAAATATATAGAGAACTGAGTAAAATTTATAAAAATATAAGTCATCCGCTAATTGATAAGTGGCCAAAGAATATGAACAGACAGTTTTCAGACAAAGAAATCAAAGCTATTATAAGGGGCTAAAATTCTAGCTATACTATCCAAAATCTAATGAGTGGTTGCCAATAAATTATAAGCTTTAGCAAGAGTATTTAAGTGTTTAAGTATTTATTAGAGCATTAGGATCAGAGAGAAAGGTAAAAATCTAACTATTTCTAAGAGACCCCATCATCCGAACCACCATGGCATGGTCAGGAACCAAAAGAGGAAGAACCCTTCCGCCAGCATCCGTTTCCTATTTCATGTCCTCCTCCCAGAAATGAGAGGCTTCTCAAGTTGACTGGCTGGTAGCTTTGATAGACAGTACCCATGAGCAAACATCACTTCCTGATGCCAAGGAACTGACCACATGGCTTGCCCTCAGACGCCTTCTCCTCATGGCAGAACTTTCCTACAGTAGCTCTCCAGCAGGTAGCATCATTCCAATTGCTACAGTCCCCTCTTTGTTTCTTCAAGGAACACTGTAGTGTTTCCTTGATGAAACACTATCTTTAATCATATGAAAAAATGCTCTAGATCACTATTGATCAGAGAAATGCAAATTAAAAGAACTCTGAGGTATCACCTCACACCTATCAGAGTGGCAAATACAACAAAAAAGGAAAATACTGGATGTTGGAGGGGATGTGGGAAAGCTAGAACACTAATCCACTGTTGGGGGAGTTGTGAAAAAATTCAACCATTCTGGAGAGCAATTTGGAACTATAACCAAAGGTCTTTAGAACTGTGCATACCCTTTGATCCAGCAATACCACTGCACGGTTTATATCCCAAAGACATCCCCAAAAAGAGAAAAAAGACCCATTTGTACAAAAATATTTCTAGCAATTTTTGTGGTGGCTAAAAATTAGAAATTAACTCAGGGCAGCTAGGTGGTACAGTGGATAAAGCACCAGCCCTGGATTCAGTAGGACCTGAGTTCAAATCTGGCCTCAGACACTTGACACTTACTAGCTATGTGACCCTGGGCAAGTTGCTTAACCCTCACTGCTCCACCCCACCCCCCCCCCAAAAAAGAACTGGAAATTAAAGGAATGACCATAAATTGGGGAATAGCTGTGATGTTTAAAATCTAAATATGTGGTCGCCTTAAATTAGAAGCTTTAGCATCAGTCTTTGGGCATTAAGCATTTATTAAAGTATACCAGGTATTAGTAAAAAGAGAACACATAGTAGATAGAGCACCAGCCCTGGAGTCAGGAGGACCTGAGTTCAAATCTAGCCTCAGACACTTGATACTTACTAGCTGTGTGACCCTGGGAAAGTCACTTAACCCCCGATTGCCTCACCAAAAAAAAAAAAAAAAAGATAACATGTGGAGTTATATCTGTCTACTCTGCCTGCCCCTGCCGCCACAAGCTGGTTCCTGAATGAAAAGGCAGATCCTCCATTGCAGTGGAAATTTCCTGCAGACCAGAAGAGGGGCGGTCCCCACACACAGCTCCAAGCTAACTGGCTGATGACATGACTTACAAGCAGTCTATGAATAGATGTAACTTCGGATGACAGGCAGCTTCCAGATGCTAGTCACATGCTTCCTTTTCAGGGGGCATCACCCTGTTTCTCATAATGTCTTTCTCAGAAGGGGGTGGCACCCTGATTCTCACATAGCTAAACAAACTGTTTTATATGACGCTGATGGAGTATTATTGTGCTATAAGAAATGACAAGCAGGATGACTTCTGAAAGGCCTGGGAAGACATGTATGAAATGATGTATAACGAAGTCAGCAGAACCAAAGAGATCCTTGTGCACAAAGACAACAATATTGTTTGATGAAGAACTGTGAATGACTTGATTTTTCTCAACAATACAGTGATCCAAGATAATCCCAAAGGATTATTGATAAAACATATTATCCACCTCCAAAGAAACAACTGATATTGATGGAACTGACTGAAGCATGCTATTTTTCATTTTCTTTCATTTTTTTCTTTTAACCAAGTTTCCTTGTACAAAATGACAAATATGGTAATACTTTGCATAATCATTAAAAAAATTCTGCCTTAGTTTCCTCAACTGCAAAATGAGGATAATAACAGCAACTATCTCCCTGAGTAGTTGTAAAGATCAAATGTTTATAAAATGCTTAGCAAGCTGCCTAGCACATAGCAGGGGCTTCATAAATGCTTGTTCTCCTGATGATGAGTGAGATGAGCAGAACCAGAAGAACATTGTACACAGTATCATCAACATTGTGTGTTGATCTACTGTGATGGACTAGATTCTTCTCACCAATGCAATGGTACAGAAGAGTTCCAGGGGACTCATGATGGAAGGAGATCTCCAAATCCAGGAAAAAAAAAAGAACTGTGGAGTAGAGATGCTGAATGAACCATACTATTTCTTTTGTTTTTGGTGCTGATGTTTATCTATTTTGAGGTTTTTCCTCATTGTTCTGATCCTCTTACAACATGACTAATGCAGAAATATGTTTAATGTTATTATTATATATACATATACATACATATACATGTATATGTATACACACACATACACACACATATAAAACCTATATCAGATTACCTGCTGTCTAGGGGAGAGGGGAGGGAGGGGAGGGAGGGAGAAAAATCTGAAATTGGAAAGCTTGTATAAACAAATGTTGAGAAATATTTTTACATGTAACTGGAAAAAAATAAAATACTTTTATCAGAATAAATAAATAAATAAATGAGCAAATAAATAAATAAATAAATAAATAAATAAATAAATAAATAAAGGCTTCTTCTCTTCCTCCACCCTCCCCCATCAAGAGAACTTTACAGAACTAGATCAAATAACAAAATCAATTCTGAGAAACAAAATATCTAAAATACCTAAGGAAGTTATATAAAAACAAATTGTAGGCATGGAAAACTAACACTTCTAGATCTCAAACTATATTAAACAGCAGTAATCATTAAAAATTATTTGGTACTGGTTAAAAAATAGAAAGATCAGGAGAACAGAATAAAAAAGGAATAATGAGAAATAACTGACCTCAAGAAAACTGTTCATGAAACTATAAAATATAAGTTATCCACAAGAAAAGTACCTGTTTGACAAGAACTGCTAGGAAAACTGGAAAGCAGTCTATCAGTAATTAAGTTTAGATCAACATCTTACTTCATTTAATATAATATATTCAAACAGACACATGACCCGAATATTAATGATCAAAACAAAATCAAAAAATGAGAGAACAAGATTATTTTTCCTTCAAAGTTATGGCTAGGGGGGCAGCTAGGTGGCGCAGTGGATAAAGCACCGGCCCTGGAGTTAGGAGTAACTGAGTTCAAATTCGACCTCAGACACTTAACACTGACTAGCTGTGTGACCCTGGGCAAGTCACTTAACCCCAATTGCCTCACCAAAAAAAAAAAAAAAAAAAAAGAAATTATAAATATGATGACTAGACTATCGTGGAGGACTTCTACGAACTAATGCAAAGTGAAATAAAAGCACAGATATAATTACTACAACAATGCTGAAAACAATACAACTAAAACTCAATGGTGTGAAAATATAATGGCCAAGTCTGTCCTCAAATAAGACATAGAAGGCACCTCCAACCCAATCCTATTGAAGCAGCCCAGTGTGGGTGTGGATCACTGCCTACTTCTGACTTTTCCAATGTGTTAACTTGGTCGAAATGGATGTAGTCTTCTCCCTTACTTTGTTTTAAGGGGTGGTTATCTGGGAGGAGAGAAAGGCTTACAGTGGGGAATGCAGGTGGCATAGAAGCAAAAGATAGCAAAATTTATTAAAAAAAAGAAAGAAAGAAAAGGCGATAAAACAAAATGTATGTCTAACACGTTCAAATTAGGCTTGGTCTTGTTTCTCCTGTGGCACTGAAAAGCTTCTGGATTGAATGTCTTCTCTGACATTTAGTGTGGCCTCCAGAACTGACTTCACTGAGCCCCCTGTGAAGCCGATGCCCCAGGGACAAAGGAGTGCCAGTCTGGGGGAAATGAGTGAATGAAGAGCGATTGCAGGCATGAATGAATCAGGGAATGAAGGAATCCGAGCCCGGGAGGGGCCCCTTCATCCCCGCTGCGCAGCCCACCCGCCCATTTTTATCCCCTCACCTGGCAGGCCGGAGCTGGCCAGGCCCCCTCGGGGAGGCTCCTCAGGGCCACCTTCACCTCGCCCTCAGCCTGGGCCCGCACCCCGAGCGGCCCCGGCCCCTCCGCCGCCCCCAGCCCCAGGAGACCCTCCGTCCCGACCCCCGCTCTGCCCGCGCTTGCCCCCCAGGGCTCCGAGGCTGACCCGGCGTAGGGCTGTGCCGCCATACCGAGCAGGAGGGGTGGGAGGGTAGCGGGGCAGAGCAGGGGCCTCTCTGGGAGAGGAAGGAGCTGGGACCTCCCAAAGCGCAGGGAACCCGAGACTCTTCACAGCTTCCGCTCTCAACAAGGCCACTTCCGGCCGAACATGCCCAGTTCGACTTACTCAACGGCGTGAAATCTTGTGGAGGCAAGTCCCGCGGCCTTCTGGGAAATGTAGTCCGGGAAACAGAGACGCTCTACACTTATGCGCGGGGTGATGGATCCCCGCTGAAGACAGTAGTTACTTTAGGCATTTGGGTTGCAACCGCACGGAGGGTGCCTTAAGGAGGGAGAAAGAGGTGGAAGAGAAGGATGGAGCAAGTGCCCTAGGGAAATGAGAGCTTCGGTCCCCAAAGGGCACAATCATGATCTAGGCAGATTATGCCATGCCCTTTCTACTACCTAGGAGGTCAGCATAGTTTAACCCAAGGCTATGGAAGTGACTCTCTCCTGGGCACGCCCTTCCCTCCCCCATACTGGTTTGTAAAATACTGCCTCCCAGCAGACTGGTGAGGATGGTCTGTTCCCATTCTGTGACATCGTGACCCAAACCTAGCAGGGGCAGTGATGCTCCTGGTGTGGCAGAGCCACCACCTCTTGGGTAAGAAAAGCTCGCTACCCCTGCAAACGAATGGAATAATTCTCTACCATGCCACAGAAACCTCCGCACCCTGGAAGCCAATGCCACGTCACCTCTGTACTAGCTCAATAAAATAATTCTTTGGCACTTTTATTGACATGAATAAATATATTTGTTTAGGTAGTAGTGCTATTTGTTTTATGTGGTCTTGGCTTACCCATTAGCAATGAATATTTCTCCAGGTTTTAAATTTGTCTTTGTGTTGTTAACCTGGAAATTAAGGAAACAATCAATATAGGAAGCTAGGGATACCCAAAGATGGGAACAGAGGACAGGGTTTTAATGGGGTAACAGAACAAAAAGATTGCTCCAGAGTGACATGTAGCTAATTAATGTAAATGAACCTTTGACAAAAGAAATAATAGAACAGCTCCTAATTTAAGTATAGGCGTTACTGACTCTGAATAGAAGCTACTTAATGTAGGTGGACCCTTTTTTACATAATAAGATAAAGTCCTGGGAGTAAGGTGGGGAACATAGGGAGGGGATAAATTGCTTGGGGGGAAGGTCCATAAGTCCATCAAGAGTCTGGAAATGACAAAGACAGTCAGCCCCAGGCAATTCACCTGCCTGGGAAAGAGGGGACTGGGTGGGGAATCAGTTCTCAGTCAATTTTGTAGTTCTCTGTGTGAAGACTATTTTGTTAATTGAGTTCAAATAATTCCTTCCTGTTTCTGGGCAGATAGCCTCCAAATATATACTCTGTTGTTATTTTAAATGAAATTTCTCTACCTCTTCCTGCTGGGTTTTTATTGGTAACAGACAGAAATGGGGATGATTTATGTGGGTTTATTTTATATCCTGCAACTTTGCCGGAAGTGGTTAATTATTTCAACTATTTTGTTTGGGTGGAATTTTTTTGTTTTGTTTTGTTTTGTTTTGTTTTTGTGGGGCAATGAGGTCTAAGTGACTTGCCCAGGGTCACACAGCTATTAAGTGTTAAGCGTCTGAACTCAAATTTGAACTCAGGTCCTCCTGAATCCAGGGCAAATGCTTTATCCGCAGGGCCACCTAGCTGCCCCCTCAACAGATTTGTTATTGTGAAAATTCTTCTGATTATATAGACTCAAAGGTTCAACTGTTAAAATACAATTGTTAAAAAAATATTTTTTAACATAAGATACTCCAACCCCTCTTTTCAATTATATGGCATTGCATAATTCTGTGTTTCAAATGGTCTTTCTTTTTCTTTTTTTTTTTTTTGCACAGGCAATGGGGGTTAAGTGACTTGCCCAGGGTCACACAGCTAGTAGGTGTCAAGTGTCTGAGGCCGGATTTGAACTCAGGTACTCCTGAATCCAGGAGCTTTAACCACTGCGCCATCTAGCTGCCCTTCAAATGGTCTCTTTAACCATATCCTCTCTCTAACAGGATATAATACCTGAGGCCTTAGAAATTGAGTTTTCAAGAGAACGTTGTATCCAGTGACAGCAATATAGTTTGATGAAGAAATGTGAATGACTTAACTATTCTCAGCCATACAATGATCTAAGACAATTCCAAAGGACTAAAGATGAAGCATACTTGGGGCAGCTAGGTGGCTCAGTGGATAGAGCACCAGCCCTGGATTCAGGAGGATCTTAGTTCAAGTCTGGCCTCAGACACTTAACACTTATTAGCTGTGTGACCCTGGGCAAGTCACTTAACCCCAATTGCCTTACCAAAAAAAAAAAAAAAAGATGAAGCATACTTTCTACATCCAAAGAAAGAGCTGATATTGAGTGAACACAGACTGAAACATGCTATTTTTCACTTTCATTATTTTATTTTATTCGAGTTTTCTTTTTTTAAATTCTATTCGAGTTTTCTTATACAAAATGACTAATATGGTCATGTTTTACATCATTGTACATGTATAACCTATATCCGAAATTTATGTGAAAGAATTTAGATTTTTTTCAAAATAATTGTATTAATTTGAATTAATCTTATAAAGAGATGGCTTTATCATCATGGCCAGTTCTCTTATTGTTCATCCTTCATTTTTTTTTTTTTTTTTGCTGGGCAATGAGGGTTAAGTGATTTGCTAAGGGTCACATGGCTAGAAAGTGTAAAGTGTCTGAGGCTAGATTTGAACTCAGATCCTCCTGAATCCAAGGCCAGTGCTTTATCCACTGCGCCACCTTGCTGCCCCCTATTCTTTTTTTAATTTAATTTATTTTTTATTTTTCCCAATTACATGTAAAGATATTTTTTTGAGTTACAAATTTTTCTGCCCCCCTCCCAAGGCTAGCAAGCAATATGATATAGGTTATATTTTACAATCATGTTAAACATATTTCCACATTAGTCATGTTGTAAGAGAAGAATCAGAAGAAAAGGCAAAAAAAAGAAAGAAAAAACAAGAGCAATAACAAAAAACAACAACAAAAGTGAAAATAGTCTGAATGCTGACACACTATTCACACTTATTTATGTCCTTCATTCTTGAAGAGGGTCAATGGTCAATGACATCAGGAGGGTGATGTCTTAAGTAAGGCAGGGCTATGCAGGGTCATCAGCTTCACACTCTCTGCCAGTCATCTGAGTCCAGTGGCAGGACATATGTCAGGGGCAGCTAGGTGGCTCAGTGGATAGAGCACTGACCCTGGAATCAGGAGGAACTGAGTTCAAATCTGGCCTCAGACACTTGACACTTATTAGCTGTTTGACCCTGTGTAACCCTCATTGCCGCACAAAAATAAATAAAGAAGAAAACCAAATTACCAGTATCAAAAATGAAAAGGGGGCAGCTAGGTGGCGCAGTGGATAGAGCAACGGCCCCTGGAGTCAGGAGCACCTGAGTTCAAATCTGGCCTCAGACACTTAACATTTACTAGCTGTGTGGCCCTGGGCAAGTCGCTTAACTCCAATTGCCTCACTAAAAACAAAACAAAAACAAAACAAAAAAAATTTAAAAATGAAAAATGAAAAGGGTAAATTTTCCCACTAAGGAAGAGAAAAGTAAAGCAATAAATAGGAGCTATTTTGCCCAGATGTATGCCAATAAATCTAACCATCTAAATGAAATGGACAAATATTTACAAAAACATAAATTGCCCAGATTAAATGAAGAGGAAATATTGTTTTGTTTTGTTTTTGAGAATTAAAAGTTTATTCAAACAAGGTAGCAACCTGTTGATGTTGACTGGCTAGTCACTGGAGATCAACCAAGGGATTTTATAAAAAATGAAGCTAAGGGGCAGCTAGGTGGCACAGTGGATAAAGCACCAGCCCTGGATGTAGGAGTACCTGAGTTCAAATCCAGCCTCAGACACTTGACACATCCTAGCTGTGTGACCCTGGGCAAGTCATTTAACCCCCACTGCCCTGCCAAAAAAAAAAAATGAAGCTAAGCAATAAAGAGAGAGCTGATACATCATAGCCTCAGCTTATCTCAAAGCAAACAAACAAAAATGCTGAAGCCATAAAGCAACAGAATTTGTTCAGGTTTGAATATCTTGGGGGCCGCTAGGTGGTGCAGTGGATAAAGCACCTGCCTTGGATTCAGGAGGACCTGAGTCCAAATCCAGCCTTAGACACTCAGACACTTGACACTTACTAGCTGTGTGACCCTGGGCAAGTCACTTAACCCTCATTGCCCTGGAAAGTTTGAATATCTTGCCCCTGAATGCTCAGCTACAGCTTTAAATGATTTTTCTTTTCATTATATCCACTTACACAGCTAGGTGGCACAGTTGATAAAGCACCAGTCCTGGATTCAGCATGACCTAATGAGTTCAAATTCAGCCTCAGACACTTGACACTTACTAGCCCAGGGATGGTCACAAGGCACCTCTCTGTACTGGGTTCACAAAACATAGGGAACAAAAACAAAGTTATTTTGGCTCAGAAAGAAAATTGCTTTACTTGACCCATTCCATGACTGGTACTGGACTTGTCCTTTAAGGGAAGACCATCTGTATAAGGGAACAGAAGATGGGGAAGAGACATTTTGAGAAGAGGCACCCTAACTCTGTTGATGTCCACTGTACAGAGGAAGCCCTTTCATCTAGGAAATGAAACGGTCTTTTAACCAAAGAAGGATTAGGAATAGCTCCATATTATAGGAATTCTTCACTATCTCCTTGTATGAAAATGAAACTCAAGATAAGTTTCTTTCTTTTCATTATCTAAAAGCTTTGAGCTGCACAGATTCTGAGTCAAAAGGGAGCGTTGTCCTAACCCAGGGTCACAAAATTATTTGATTTCTCTAGCATCACATCCTAGTACAGGTCCCTTTGAGCAAGGCTTACCTATTCCCATCCCTCCTCAGCAAAATTCATAGCAACTGATACAAAGGTCATAGATTGCTGAAATATCAAATATCTTCCTGCTCACTGGGGGACAATTCATGGCTCGGGACTTGACCAGGCAGCTAGATAGCTCAGGGAACAGAGAGCTGTTGTGGGAGTCAGGAAGACCTGAATTCAAATCCAGTCCCAGTATTTACTAATTGCATGATCATAGGCAAGTCATAGCTTTTTTTTTTTCTGAATCGGTTTCTTCAACTCTAAAATAGAAATAATAAAAGCAACTATTCCATGGTGTTGTTGTGAAGATCAAATGAGATAATATTACAAAGTGCTTAGCACAGTGCCTGACACAAAGAAGATACTTAATAAGTGATTATTCTTTCTTCTCCCTCCTCCAGAAGTTTGCAGGTTATTTAGGCTTTGGTTCTTACTGTATTCAGGATTGGGAACATTTCAAGGCATTTCAAATTCAAATGTAATCCTGGTGGGGCAGCTAGGTAGTGCACTGGATAGAGCACAGGCTTGGCCCTGGAGTCAGGAGGACCTGAGTTCAAATCTGGCTTCAGACACTTAACACTTACTAGTTGTGTAACCCTGGGCAAGTCACTTAACCCCAATTGCCACACACACACACACACACACACACACACACACACACACACAAGACAAGTGTAATCCTGAGCAGGTGACCAGAATCACATAACAAACGACAGAATCAGGGATCCTGATTCACAAATGATCCATTACTATGTGAAGCCTCTCATGATACTATTTTCCATACCCCCATCTACCTTGCTATTTCCAGATCATGGATTGACAAACCTTGCTCAATAATGTGTCATCCTCAGCACGTGCTGTCCACAATAAGCCACAATTCTACTCAAATATTTATTAAGCACCTACTACTTGCACAGTGCCATACCTGACATGGCAGAAACAAGGATAAAATTGAAATTGCTTCTTGCAAACAAGGAAGGAGCTGACCTACTAGAGGATCACATGTACCAAAATAAGTCCAGAAGAAGGAAAACTGAGGGGGAAGAGACCACTAAGTACTGCTCTGAATTCTGTTTACTCCCAAATCTTTGCCGTTATTGTTCACTTCACCATCTACATAAAAATCCTTTACATCCCTGCTATTCAACACCATGACTACAGGGAGGAAGAAAGAGTGAGGTAGGTGACTTTGCACAGCCCTGCCCTTTTAAAATATTTTTTTTGGGGGGTGAGGCAATTGGGGTTAAGTGACTTGCCCAGGGTCACACAGCCAGCATTAAGTGTCTGAGGCCAGATTTGAACTCAGGTCTTCCTGACTCCAGGGATGGTGCTCTATCCACTGCACCATCTAGCTGCCCCTCATTTAAATCTAATTCACTACAAGTCATGACATCACCTTCCTGGTCAGGGTACAACAACAACAACAACAACAACAATAACAATAATAACAATAAACCCTAACATCCCTTTAGTTCACACATCTTGAGGGGCAGCTAGGTGGCAGGGGCAGCTGGATGGCGCAGTGGATAGATCACTGGCCCTGGATTCAGGAGGACCTGAGTTCAAATCTGGCCTCAGACACTTAACAATTACTAGCTGTGTGACTCTGGGCAAGTCACTTACCCATCATTGCCCTGCCATTAAAAAAAAAAAAATTCACACATCTTAATATTTGTCAATTACAGTAAACAGACAGCACAAAGCAGATATGGCCAACCATCAATTCACACTAGCAAGCGTTTGATTTTCACTTCCAAAGGGTACAGAGAGCTGTCACTACTCATCGACAGAGCCAAGATGGCAGAGAAAAGGTATAGACTCGCCTGAGCTCTCCCCCAAGCCCCAACAAATACCTTTAAATAATGTGTCAAGACAAATTCTAGAGTGACAGAACCCACAAAGGAATAGAGTGAGACAATTTCCAGCCCAAGACCACTTAGAAGGATGGCAGGAAAGGTCTATCCCACCTGGGTGAAAGTGGAGTGCGGTTCAGTAGAGGCCTTGTCTGAACAGGTCAGGTCCCAGCAAACAAGGAGCAGGCTTTAGCAGCTACTGAATCAGGGGAAGCAGTGGTGGTTTCCAGACCTCACAGCCCATAGACATAAGTTTCTCTGATAGTGTGAAAAAAAATTTGTTTGGACCCCAATTCTATTTCTTTTTTTTTTTTTTTGCGGGGCAATGGGGGTGAAGTGACTTGCCCAGGGTCATACAGCAAGTAAGTGTCAAGTGTCTGAGGCCGGATTTGAACTCAGGTACTCCTGAATCCAGGGCCGGTGCCCTATCCACTGCGCCACCTAGCTGTCCACCCCTATTCTATTTCAATCATTATTAGTCAATTTGATATGATTCTATAGGGGTAGTGATTAAAAGGTCTGTATATTAGTCCCCAGGGCTATGAGCTGCAGATTGTAAGTTCATTTGTTTACTCATAGGAAGCTAACTAGAGATCCTCCATGTTTGTTTTTCCTTTGGTGACCAAGCCCAGTGTGGTGGACATGACTCAATTACATGGAAAGTCCTCCAACATATTTTTGTACGTCCAGACTATTCTCTCTTGTCCAACATGAGCAGGCAACCATCTTACTTAATCAGTGGCAATGCCCCATGCTTCATCTAACCTGAGATCCCCTTGGGGTTTTTTTTTTTGGTTTTGTTTGTTTTTTTGGTGGGGCAATGGGGGTTAAGTGACTTGCCTAGGGTCACACAGCTAGTAAGTGTCAAGTGTCTGAGGCTGGATTTGAACTCAGGTCCTCCTGATTCCAGGGCCGGTGCTCTAACCACTGCACCACCTAGCTGCCCCCAATCCCCTTGTTAACATGCAAGATCTATCAACCAATGAGATTCTGTATTTCACCATGCCTCTTTTGCATATTTGGATATCAAACCCTGTAAAAACAAGGTCCTAGAAGAAGGAGGCATCTCAGGTCATGAGGAAGATCTGAGGTCCACTTCATTAGAGAGGACCATGGACCCATTAATAAATTTTCATTGGCTTAGAGCTCTGCCTTGGTCTCTTTTCTTGTAGGTTGGATGTATTAATCCCCACATTAAAGACCTCATTTCTCAAATATATAGAAATGGAATCAAATTTATATAAATAAAAGCCATTCCTCAATTGATAGGTGATCAAAGGAAATGAAGAGGTAATTTTCAGGCAAAGTAATCAAAGCTACCTATAGTTATATGAAAAATGCTCTAAATCTCTATTGAATGTAGAAATGCAAATTAAAAACTGAGCGGCTACCATACACCTAGCAGATTAGTTGATATGACAGCAAAGGACATGACAAATGTTGGAGGGGATATGGGAAAATTAAAACACTAATGTACTGTTGGTGAAGTTTTATAATAATTCAATCATTCTGGAGAGTAATTTGGAACTATTCCCACAGAGCTAGCTATAAAACCATGCATATTGGGGTAGCTAGGTGGCGCAGTGGATAAAGCACCAGCCCTGGATTCAGGAGGACCTGAGTTCAAATTTGGCTTTAGACACTTGACACTTACTAGCTGTGTGACTCTGGGGAAGTCACTTAACCCTCATTGCCCCGCAAAAAACCAAACCAACAAACAAAAAACCATGCATATTCTTTTCTTTATTTTTCTTTCTTTCTTTTTTTTTTGTCTGTGTTTTCTTTCACAGCATGACTTACTTGGAAATGTGTTTTGCATGACTGCATATGTATAACCTATGTCAAATTGTTTGTCTTCTCAAGAGGGGGAAGGAAAGGAAAGGAGAGAATTTGGAACTCAAAATTTGAAAAAAATAATGTTAAAAGTTTTCAGATGTATATAGCTGCTCTTTATGTGGTGGCAAGGAATTGGAAGTTGAGGGGATGCCCATCCATTGGGGAATGGCTGGACAAGTTGTGGTATATGAATACAATGGAATACTATTGTGCTGTAAGAAACAATGAGCAGGAGGAGTTCAGAGAAACCTGGAGGGTCTTGGGTGGGCTGATGATGAGTGAGATGAGCAGAACCAGAAGAACATTGTACACAGTATCATCAACATTGAGTGTTGATCTACTGTGATGGACTATATTCTTCTCACCAAAGCAATGGTACAGAAGAGTTCCAGGGAACTCATGATAGAAGAGGATCTCCAAATCCAAGAAAAAAAAAAAGAACTGTGGAGTATAGATGCTGAATGAACCATACTATTTCTTTTGTTTTGGGTGCTGTTGTTTTTCTATTTTGAGGTTTTTCATCATTGCTCTGATTTTTCTCTTATAACATGACTAATGCAGAAATATGTTTAATGTTATTATGTGTGTATATATATATATATATATATATATATAACCTATATCAGATTACCTGCTGTCTAGGGGAGGGGGAGGGAGGGAAGGGAGGGAGAAAAATCTGACATTGGAAAGCTTGTATAAACAAAAGTTGAGAACTATCTTTACATGTAATGGGAAAAAAAATAAAATACTTTATTAATTAAAAAAAGTTTTCAAATGTAATTGGAAGGGGCAGCTAGATAGCATAGTGGTAAAGCACCGGCCCTGGATTCAGGAGTACCTGAGTTCAAATCCGGCCTCAGACACTTGACACTTACTAGCTGTATGACCCTGGGCAAGTCACTTAACCCTCATTGCCCTACAAAAAAAACAAAAACAAAACAAAAAAAATGTAATTGGAAAACAATAAAATATTAAATTAATAAGAAAAATGCAGAAATTAAACAGAAAAAAAAAAGCAGCTAGTCCTCATTCATTAAATGACTATTGTACGGGGCAGCTAGGTGGCGCAGTGGATAAAGCACTGGCCTTGGATTCAGGAGGACCTGAGTTCAAATCCAGCCTCAGACACTTAACTAGCTATGTGACCCTGGGCAAGTCACTTAACCCTCATTGCCCTGACAAAACAAAAAAAATTACTATTGTACCTACGGCGACGTCTCCTTTTCTAAATTTAGGAAATTGCACCTATTTAGTCACCCCCTCAATCTAAAGGCCCCTACCAGGTCCTTCTGACTACTCTCACAACTGCCAAACTTGGGGGTATGTACTCCTGGATTAACTAAAGAAAGCCCTTCATTCCTGAGTGGACAGCAGAACCCTCCAGGGACCTCAAGGTTTGTCTAGTAAGAACCCATCCAGATGAGACAACTGTCTCAAGATTCCCAAGGAGGACTGAGTATGCTGTCCTAGTCTTTTGTTGTTGTTTTTTTTTTCTTTTCCATTCTGTTGTGTGTCTAACTACCAAAGCCCTAATTCAAGCATGTGTTAGTATTTTCTCCTTCTACATTCTTGGCCCCTCTTTCTTTTCTACTTGTGACAAACTATGGCTAGACAAGACCTATTTGCTTATGCTCTTTGCCCTATTGGGAATTTCTCAATACTACCTGGGATGTAATTCCCCTATAGGTCCCCTCAAAGAACTAACTTCTTGAGATAAAAATGCCATTCCATCATTGCTAAGGGGGTGGGGGGTGCACTAATAAATTGTTGTATCTGGGGCAGCTAGGTGGCACAGTGGATAGAGCACCGGCTCTGGAGTCAGGAGTACCTGAGTTCAAATCCGGCCTCAGACACTTAACACTTACTAGCTGTGTGACCCTGGGCAAGTCACTTAACCCCAATTGCCTCATTAAAAAAAATTTAAAAATAAAAAAAATTAATTGTTGTATCTGCTACCTTAAACCCTAAACTCACCAACCTAAGCCCAGAGCTATCCCTCAACTCAACACCTCATCCTGGACCCTGGACCAAATGGCTTCTCATAGCATCTTGGGTTATACTTGCCTCTCTTTTACTGGCCAGAATGAGAGGGGGAAATTGGCCAAAAGGGAGAAATGTCTGTATCAGGATCCCTCAAGGATAAGACTATCCCTCTCTTTTCATTCCTCTCTTTTTACTATTAGGAGACACCCTGTTTTCCAGAGATAAGGCCCAGAAAGAAAGCTGTGCCCTGATCTTAGCATAACAATAATCCTTTGTGCTCACCCTCTGGATGAACTGAGGCAGCAAAATCCCAGAATTTTTTCCACACCAGCTCCAGGTGGTCCCTGAGCTGAGACAGAAACTTGCAGGACCCATATTCTGGTCATGAAGCCCTGCTGTGAATCAAACTTGTCTTACTGTTGCTGTTACCTCTCATTATCAGCACTATAGATCAGTGGGCAGTTACTGCCATAAGTATTAAGATTTGACCTCATGGTGCAGCTAGATGGCACAGTGAATAAAGCACTGGCCCTGGATTCAGGAGGACCTGAGTTCAAATGTGGCCTCAAACACTTGACACTCACTAGTTGTGTGACCCTGGGCAAGTCACTTAACCCTTACTTCCCTGCAAAAAAAAACAAACAAAAAAAGAAACAAAAAAAAGATTTGACCAAGAGCAGGCCCCAGCACATATATTTAGTTTCTTTATTTGGAGAAAGTATTTTGCTTAGAACTACTGTTAGCTCTTGGTTTTTAACTTTATTTTCTTTCTTAAAGTTGACTGTATGAGCTTTTTGTACACTCTGTCATTTATTTCCAGAAGTTATTTTTGCTCCCTTTTCCAAGAGAGAAGCTCTCTTCTTTGTAGAGTTATTTATGAACCTTCAAATTCTTGGTTATTGACAACTTAGTTGCTACTAGACCCTAAAATCATCTATCTGCCTACTAGGGCCAAGATAGTTTCTACAGAGATTCCCATGTACATCAGGACATGTTTCCAAAGATCACAGATTTAGAGTTAAAAGTTACCTATAAGGTAACTTTCTGCATCACTATCCCTCCTTCTGTATACTCTCTCCACATGAACTGGCCAGGGAAAAAAACTGAGGCTTCAATTGATGGAGGAGGCAAAAAGGGTTAACAGATAATCTATCAACTGTACCTAAAAAGGGTTAACAGATAACCTATCAGTAGTAGCTATCAATTGTACCTAGGGGGCAACTAGGTGGTGCAGTAGATAAAGCACCAGCCCTGGAGTCAGGAGGACCTGAGTTCAAATTTGGGCAAATCACTTAATCCTCATTGCTTCACCAAAAAAAAATTGTATGTAAAAGGGTTAATAGAGAAACTAAGGTTTGTGTTCTTACAGTAACCAAGAGGGTTCAGCCCCTACCAACCAACAGAGACAGTAACCAGGGATCATTAACCATTAATAGCCATTAATATTCCTAGATGACAGGACACCTAGAAACCAGATCTTAAGTAAAAAGATTATCATAAACACAAAGACCCTCTGGGTCTGACAAGTTTAAAAATGTCACTATGATCATGAGCAGAAAGGACCAGCTGTGTCCTTAAGGTTCACCTTATGACTTAACCCCCAAAAACATACCTCCAAGGAAAAAGGTAACTGCCTCGGGGGTTGGCTTAAGCCCCCAGGAACTCCAAATTAGGATAGGCCCTCCCCTGTAAGGAGGAGATTAGGATAATGAGATGATCAATTATTTTCTGATTATAAACATAACCATCTTTTCTTTTCTGTTTGAGATACCTTTGCAATTTTTCTGGTATTCTCTCTGTGGTCATCACAGTCTTTCAGTAAAACAGGAAACTGAGTCACTCAATCTTGTAATTCTTTTGGGAAGCCTCATGATCAATCTCATCTGTAGTATTTACCATACTACATCACAATAAGGTAAAGTAAATGGGTGGGTCACATAGATAACAGAAATGAGTGAATGTTAGAAGGAATAGCACTTATATGCTAGGTAGCACTTATATAACACTTTGAGGTTGACAGAGCTTATTACAAATAGTATCTCTTTAGATTCTATGAGTGAAGTAAGTGCTATTTTCACCTCATTTTACAGATGAGGAAACTGAGACTGAGTGAGGTTAAATGATTTGCCCAGCTTCAGACATTTAATGTCTCAAATAGGATTTGAACTTAGGTCTGATTCCAGGTGCAGCACTCAATCTGCTTTACCACCAAGTGAATTCATTGGGGAATAAATAAATGAGAGAATGTCTGGGAGAAACCTTGAAAGAGTAAAATATCTTCTAGAAAGAATGAATGGGGGCAGCTAGGTGGTGTAGTGGATAGAGCACCAGCCCTGGATTCAGGAGGACCTCAGTTCAAATCCAGCCTCAAACACTTAACACTTAGTAGCTGTGTGACCCTGGGTAAGTCACTTAATCCCAATGGCCCCGCAAAAAAAAAAAAAAGAATAAATGGGGCAACTTAGAAGCAGATGGCTGGAGAACAAATGTGCAAATGTCCAAAGAAATGAGTGTCTGGTGAAGTAAATGATTATGTGAATCCCTTAAGGAATGAGTCAATGCCTTGAGAAATTTTTCTCAGAGTTAAGTGACTTGTCCAGGGTCACATAGCTAGTTAGGGTCTAAGGCTACATTTGAATTCAGGTCCTCCTGTTTCCAGGACTTGTGCTCTATCTACTCTACCACCTAGCTATCCCATGCCAGGAGAGATTAGTGCCAGAGGGAATAAAGGAAGAAATGGATGGTGAAGGAATGAATGTTGAACCAGTGAATGTCAGGAGAAATGGATATATGATTTTCTGGGGAAATGAATGACTGAATTCCTTAAGGAATGAGTGAATGCTTGGAGGAATGCCAGGATGAAATGAATGAATGAAAGTCTGGGAATCAATAAATCAGTGAATGGATGAATCAATGAATCAATGAACTGGGTGACAAGTGAATGTCTGGGAGAACAAATAAATGAATTGCTGAAGAAAAGAATGAATGTATGGGTGAATAAACAGAGAATCTCAGGGGGAAGTGAAGAAACAAATATGTGATACTCCCCCTTTCCCAGAAGGATGGGGGCTGCCAGGCCCCTGGGGAGGCTCTTTAGGACCACCTCACCCTAGTCCTGGGCAGGGGCACTGGAAGCTTCCCCCCTCAGTGGAGCCACTTTTAGAAGCACAGGCCCAGCTTGCTTATCCTTCCTATGGGAAATCCTCCAGAGCCAGGCCCTGAAGCCTTGTGGGAAACATAATTTGGGGGTCAGGGATGTTTTCTGCTCAGGCCCAGAGTGACAGCTGGCTCCTGGGTTGGAGATCTTGCGGGGGGGGGGGGGGGGGGGCCTTAAGCAGGAGAAGAAAAAGAGGGTGAGCAAGGGCCCAAGGGGAGGAGACTCTCAGCCCAGGCCTGGGGCTGGAGCCCAAGAGGAGAGTGGGAGAGATGAGGCTGGGGAAAGCTGCCCTGATCTAGGGAGGGGGAGAAGCCCCTGGAGCTGTGGGCTCCGAGCCATCTCACCCCCATTTTTCCCAGGGTCGAATCTCTACCTGGGTCCATCCTGAGTCCCTCCTAATACCCTCCATTTGTTCACATCTCTCTTTTTTTTGGTGAGGCGATTGGGGTTAAGTGACTTGCCCAGGGTCACACAGATAGTGTCAAGGGTCTGAGGCTGGATTTGAACTCAGGTACTCCTGAATCTAGGGCCAGTGCTCTATCCACTGTGCCACCTAGCTGCCCCTGTTCGCGTCTCTTTTGATGAAGTTTGGATATAAATAATTACTGTTGTCCTTATTAATAAATTATGTACATTTAAGAAAAAGCTGCACAAAATCTTTTGCCTCTAATTGGTCAGATCTATTTCCAATTTTGTGATGGAGTATGGGCATATAAGACAGCTGGGTGGTGCTGTGGATAGAACACTGGGCCTGGAGTCAGGAAGACATGAATTCAAATTCGGTTTCAGATACTTACTAGCTTGTGTGACCCTAGGAAAATCACTTAACCCTGTTTCCCTCAGTTTCCTCAACTGTAAAAGGAAGTAACTAACTACTCCAGTATCTTTGCCAAGAAAATCCCAAATGGAGTCATGAAGATTCTGACACTGAAGATGTGGCCAGAAAGGGAGAGTATTCACCTTTAGCATCCCTAGTGCCCAACTGCTCCCCACCCCCACCTAGAAAGGAATAAATTGTCATTCCAGCCAAATAAAGGGATACCTTCACTCCCCCAAATCCCTTCAGAACATTTATTGCTATCTTGTGACTGATTCCCTTAGGCCAAGACGACTCAGGTCTTTGTACCATGAATGCAAAAAGTCTTTTAATTCATTAATGTCCAGAAAGCCTTTGGATTTAGTAAAGAGATAACACCCCCACCCCCACTCTCCCACCCCCAGAACTCCTTTTCCTTCTGGGAAGCTGAATCTGGGAAACTGGGTGTGGTGGAATAATATTAGAAAATGACTCTAAGCAGCCATTATGTGCATGAGTTGATAACTAAGGAGAGGAGTCTGGAGATAAAGCCAAAAAAGTAGAAACTTTCTATTTCCTGTTTAACATATTTCTCTTTTGGCCCCATTCTGCAGCAGTTAATAAGAATAATTAAGTCCATCACAATAAAGGTCAGCTAGCTAAAGGGGTGGGGGAAGCTTTTCAGATGGAAACTTTTCCAGAACAATTCAACCAGTTCTTGAATGTGTGCATTTTTCTACTTAAGGAATAGATAACAGGCTTTGTCTCCACCCAGTGCAGCAGTTTATGATCCTGTGGGCATTATTATTCCAATAAGGCTTAAGTAGTAGCCTCAGTACCCGTTGCACTGGAGTAGATTCTATTCTAATCATTCTATGATCCTTTCTGGTTTCTCTTATTCCTTTCTGGGTGAGAATCAACTACCTGTTCCATACTTGATTTATATTTGCACAGTGGTCATTTCTTTTAGGTCCCTCCTTGTCCAAAACCATTTTCGTAATTAGCAACTCTAGAATTCAAATGGAGAAAGATTTTGTGAAGAGGTAGGCAGATGCACCAGTCAGCAGTTGCAATAATCTAGGAATGAGGTGATGAAAGTCTGTAGGGGAAGTGGGAGGGACAAGGTCTGAGTTAGAAGAGTGAAAGGGGCATATTCTAGAGAGGTGGCAAAGGTGAAATCCACAGGCCTTGGGGACAGCTTGGGACGGGGTGGGGGGGAGCAGTGGTGAAAGATGAACCCAGGATCACTCTTAGGTTGTGACCCTAAGGGACTGGGAGGATCGTGTTATCCTCTACCGTACCAGGGAAGTAATAGGGAAGGTAGAAACAGGAGAGGGTTTAGGGGGATAGATAATGAGTTCTGTTTTGGACATCCTGAGTTTAAGATGTCTATTGGGGGCAGCTAGATGGCGCAGTGGATAGAGCACTGGCCCTGGAGTCAGGAGTACCTGAGTTCAAATCCGGCCTCAGACACTTAACACTTACTAGCTGCGTGACCCTGGGCAAGTCACTTAACCCCAATTGCCTCACTAAAAAAAAAAAAAAAAGATGTCTATTGGGCATCCAGTTTGACATGTCTGAAAGATGGAGATGTAAGATTGGAGGTCAGCAAAGAGACTGGGGCAAGACAGACAAATTGGAGCATCATCAACATAGAGATAATTTAATCTCCAAATTAATTAAATCAGTACTAGAGCTAATAAGATCACCTAGTTAAAAGCAGTAGAGAAGGAAAAGAGGAGAGCCCAGGATAGAACCCTGAGGCCCACGCGGGGTTAGAGGTCATGATCTAGCAAGGGAGACTGAGGAATGGTCAGACAGGTCAGAGGAAAAGCAGGAGAGAGTGATCAACTGTTTCTCAGGCTGCAGAGAGGTCAGGGAGAATCAAGGAATCCAGGAATTTCGGAATCTGACATTGTCCTCAGCTGTATTATCCCTCCAGCTTGGCAACATTGAGGAATTTCTTGCATAAGCCATCCAGACACTGATCCAAGTCATTGATAATGACATTAAATAGCACAGGACAAAGTGTATGTTTCTGGAGTCCACTGCCCTGGACCTCCTGCCCTGTGACATTGAACCACTCACAAATCTTTGAGTCATATCATTCAACCAATTCTGAATCCTTAGTGCATTATGACTGCTCACTCAGGGGAAATTTAGAGTTTGTACCTTAAGTGCAGCATGATGTTTACAGGTTATTTAGAGTTTGGCCCTTGGTAGATTCAGGACAGAGAGCTTTTTAAAACAAATGTTTGGGTGGCTATGCAGCTCCAACCAAAGAGGAGGGAGGCATGTTTTCCTTGAGAAAGACTAGTCACTACAACTCAAACTCTGCTCCCTAAGATGGTGTCTTATTCTTAACATTATTGTAGTGATTTCATATATTGTTCTCTTGGTTCTGTTTATTTTGTTTTGTTTTGAAAGGCAATTGGGGTTAAGTGACTTGCCCAGGGTCACAGAGCTAGTAAGTTTTAAGTGTCTGAGGCCGGATTTGAACTCAGGTCCTCCTGAATCCAAAGCCAGTGCTTTATCCACTGCACCACCTAGCTGCCCCCGGTTCTGTTTACTTTGTATGAATGATCAACAAAGCATTTATTAGGGGTTCCTGTGCTAAACTGTGCTAAAGAATGGGAAAACCATGAGAAAAAGTAAGACAATCCTCAAGGAGCCTGTGTTACAAGAAAACAAATAGAGGACCTTTCAGTTGTGAGTCAGATAGAAAGACCTCTGTGGACCTTTGGGTACAGCAACAAAACTGAAGAAGAAGAGTGTTGAGAGGCTTCACTCCAGGGATGGAGTTGGAGTTTTGCTTTTAAGGAGGGCTTCCTGCCTGAGGCCAGAGTATTTGGTGCTGAACAATGGGAAACCAGTCTCCAGAAAGGAATGAGGGAGAGGATGGGGAGTTAAGAGAGGGCCTTGTAGAAGGGTACCTTTGGGAGTGGTCAGAAGGATGATCAGTTGTGACTCACTGCAGGCCTGATTCATGGTCCCTTCTTCTCAAGGTAGGCTGTGATTTTAATAAAGCCCAGCCACATATACCTATCTCCACCGTTTAGATCAATCTGGACCAGTAGGTGCCATGACTGAACCAAATTGCCAGCATCTCCAGAGGTACAGCAAAGTCACTTTTGGGCATTTAGTAGTTATCTGCCTTGAGCAGTCACAACCAAACTTGTACCACCTTGCTGATGGATTCTCAGGGATGTGGCAGATTTCTGGTTTGACAATTAAACTCTTGATCATGAATGAATGGGTCTCTCTGGTCATCCCAAGATTCCCATGTAAAGACAGGAATAGCCATTGACTACATTCAGTAGGAAGTAGAGGTGGGGGCAGCTAGATGGCTTAGTGGGTAGACTACAGGGCCTGGAGTCAAGAAGACTTGAGTTTGGGGCGGCTAGGTGGCACAGTGGATAGAGCACTGGCCCTGGAGTCAGGAGTACCTGAGTTTAAATCCTGCCTCAGACACTTAACACTTATTAGCTGTGTGACCCTGGGCAAGTCACTTAACCCCAATTGCCTCACTAAAAAAAAGAAAAGAAAAGAAAAGAAAAGAAAGAAGACTTGAGTTCAAATCCGGCCTCAGACATTTACCAACTGTGTGAATTTAGGCACACTGTTTAGGAGGCAGCTAGCTGGCTCAGTGGATAGAGTGCTAGATCTGCAGTCAGAAAGACCTGAGTTCATATCTGGCCTCTGTTTAACCTCTATTTGCCTTAATCCACTGGAAAAGGAAATAACAGATGACTTCAGTTTTTTTGACAAGAGAATTCCATGGATTGTAATATATAATCTACATCAGATTGCTTGAGGGCTTTGGGAGCAGGGAGGGAAGGGAGGAAAGAAGAAAAATTTGGAACTCAAAATCTTACAAAAATGAATGTTGGAAACTATTTTTACATGTAATTGGGAAAAAGTACTATTAAAGAAAAGAATCAGAATTGGCTCAAAGACCTCAATCTCATCAGAATTGGCTCTAGGAGGGAATAAAATACACACTCAATTGGGTGGAGTAATCTATCTAACCCAGAAGGAAAATAGGAGGGGGAGGGGATAAAGAGAAAGGGGCAAAAGAAGGGAGGGCAGATTGGGGGAGGGGACAGACAGAAGCAAATCCCTTTGGAAGAGGGATGGGATGAAAGAAGATAGATAATAGAATAAATATCTTGGGGAAAGGAAAAGGATGGAGGGAAACAGTTAACAATAGTAATTCTGAAAAAGAAAAAAGAGGGAAAAATTGTACAAAAAATATTTATAGCAACTCTTTGTGCTGGCTAAGAATTGGGAATCAAGGGAATGTCCATCAATTGGGGAATGACTGAAGAAGGTGTGCTATATGATTGTAGTGGAATGGTATTGTGCTATAGGAAATGACAAACAGTATGATCCCAGAAAAACCTGGAAACATTTATGAACTGATGTATAGTGAAGTGAGCAGAACTGGGAGGACATTGTGCACAGTGACAGCAGTATTGTTCAAGGAGCAATTGTGAATGACTTTACTCTCAGTAATAAAATGATCCAAGACAATCCCAAGGGACTAATGAGGAAGCTTACTATCCACTCCCATAGAAAGAACTGATAAAAAGAGCACCTGTGGATTGTACATACATAACCTATATCAGATTGGTTGCTGTCTTGTGGAGGGGGGAAGAAAGGGAGGGAAGGAGGGAGGGAGAAAAATGTGGAACTCTAAATCTTATGAAAATGTATGTTGAAAGCTACCTTTACATGTAACTAGAAAAAATAAAATAAATGGTTATTGGAAAAAAAAAAAAAAGAAGTGACAGGACCAGCCCTGTTTCTTAGGGAAATTATTGCAATAGCTATGTGAAGGTCACGTTGGAGAATGAGTTTCCCACAGTTGCCCAGCACATAGTAAGCACTGTATAAATGTTAATTATTATTATTTTTTGTTTTGTTTTGTTGTTTTTTTTTTTTGCGGGGCAATGGGGGTTAAGTGACTTGCCCAGGGTCACACAGCTAGTAAGTGTCAAGAGTCTGAGGCTGGATTTGAACTCAGGGCTGGGGTTTATCCACTGCACCACCTAGCCGCCCCCCAATTATTATTGTTATTGTTATTGTGGTGGTGATGTCAGTTAATTGTCAGTCTCTAGGCCTGGAGTCAAGAAGACTCATCTTCCTGAATTCAAATCTGACTTCAAGGCACTTGTTAGTTGTGTGACCCTGGGCAAGTCACTTAACTGTTTGCCTCAGTTGTCTCATCTGGACAATGAATTGAAGAAGGAAATGGCAGACCACTCCAGTATCCAGTATAAAGCCCCAAGTGGGAAGTGTTGAACCTAACTGAACAACAAACAACAGCAATTATTATTAATTTGGAAACTTTTGAAATTATTGAAGTGAGTGGCATTTATATAGCTCTTTAATAGTATTCAGTTATGGATGAGTATTAGGTTTCCAAAGCATTGGACAAGTATTATCTCATTTGATCTTCACTACAATCCTACGATATTGGTACTATTATTATCCCCATTTTATATATGAGGTTAAGTGACTTGCCCAGGGTCACATAGCTAATAACTGGCCAAGGTCAAATGTAAACTCAGGTCTTTTGTACTCTAGGTCCAGTGCTTTCTACTCTGTTGCCCCTGTTGAGATACTGGAACTAAAGTAAGTGGCAATGGACAGAATATTGATATTGCTTCATTATCTAATGCTCCTTTTATCATAATGTAGTTTGTTGGTCTTTACATGTACTTCCCCCTTCTCCCAGTTGAGTGAAATGTATTTCTGTAGCCAGCCCTGTGTATATGTGTGTACATGTGTATTCTTCCCTCCTTTGACAATTTGGGATGAGGGGATTGGGTGTGGGTGTGGTTCAAGTGTCACCTGATACTCCCATTAATTATTTCCCCTCCCCCTACCTCTGCCTCTTCCCTCTCCCCTCCCTCTCTCACTCAGTATATTTCTCATTCCTTCCCTTTCCATTCTTTTTTATTTTTTTAAAGATATTGATACATAATAGAATCACTCCCTCCCAGGCCCTTTGTTCTGATAGGATTTGGCAACTAATTGGATTTGGGAAATAAGGGCAAAGGAAGAAGGATCAATCAATCCACAAACTTTTATTTTGGACCTGCTATCTGTCTGGCTGGGCAGTTAGGTGGTACAGTGGATAGAATACTGGAAAATCTAATTTCAAATCCTGTCTCAGATATTTACTGAGTGTATGACTCTAAGCAAGTCATTTAACAGCTGTTTGCCTCAGTTTCTCATCTGTAATGAGACACACTGGAGAGGGAAACCGGCAAATCACTCCGATATCTTTGTTAAGAAAACCCCATGGGGGCAGCTAGGTGGCACAGTGGATGGAGCGCTGGCCCTGGAGTCAGGAGTACCTGAGTTCAGGTCTGGCCTCAGACACTTAACACTTGCTGGCTGTGTGACCCTGGGCAAGTCACTTAACCCCAATTGCCTCACTAAAAACAAAAAAACAAAAAAAGAAAGCCCCATGGACAAAAATCCATGGCGGTCACATAGAATCAGACACAACTAAACAACAATGACAACAACAACCAATCTGCCTGGTACCGTACTAGGTCTTGGGGAGACAAAGAAAAAAGGGAAAACCTTGGCTCAGGGAGATTACATTCGAATGAGGGAAATAAAATATACATATACAGATGTATACATTAGACAAATGTGGGGCCAGCCAGGATTGAGGTCTAGAGGTGGAAGATCCAGTCAAATATGAGGAGCAGAAAAGTCTAATGTTGAGGCTATTAATCTGGGTCACAGGGAGAAGGGTAGGGTAAACCCTCTTAATTCTAGTGCTTTCTTTCTGATATTTCCTACTTGTCCTATATGTAGCTCTCTATATAGTATATATTTATTTGCCTTTTATTTGCCCTGTTTAATTGTAAGCCCCTTGAGGGCAGGGACTGTCTTACCTTTTCTGTATCCTTAGAATTTAGCACCATGCCTAGCATATGGTAGGTACTTAAGACATTCTTACTGATTGAAATAAAGAAGTTCAGAAGAGATATAGGGGGGTGGGGTGGATAATTTATTCAATTTTTTAGATATGTTTACTTAAGACAGTTTGGGGACATTCAGTATGAGTTCAACTGGTAGCCTGGAATTCAGGAGGAAGATTAGAGGTAGAGTAAAAGATTTGTGAATAATTTACATAGATAGGATTTTTGAACCCTAGGGAGAGAATGAAGAGAAAGAAAAGTGAAGGCACCACCAAGAGTTTAAAGAACAAGTCCTGGGGGCAGCTAGGTGGTGCAGTGGATAAAGCACCAGCTCTGAATTCCGGAGCACTTGAGTTCAAATTTGGCCTCAGACACTTACTAGCTGTGTGACCCTGGGCAAGTCACAACCCCAATTGCCTCACCAAAAAGGAAAAAAAAAAAAAAAGAACACCTCCCACTGTGTGCTCCCAAGGTATTTCTAACTCAACAGAAGTCCAGATTAAAATTCAATTTTCCCAATCCTTATTAATTCCAATGTCTTTCCCTTTTTTATCCTGTATTTAGCTTGTTCGGATATATTTGTTTTCTTGTGGTTTCCCATTAGATTGTGAGCTCCTTGACAATTCTAATTTACTTATTTAGTGCTATACCAATAAAACTATCAAAAATATTTTGTAAGGGGCAGCTAGGTGGTGCAGTGGATACAGCACCGGCCTGGAGTCAGGAGGACCTGAGTTCAAATCCAGCCTCAGACCCTTGACACTTACTGGCTGTGTGACCCTGGGCAAGTCACTTAACCCCAATTGCCTCACCAAAAAAAATATATATTTTGTAGCTATAGAAAAATTATAAAAAAGTTCAAAGGTATCAAGGGAATTAATGATAACATATGAGAGAAGGTGGTCTAGCAGTAGCAGATCTCAAACTATTATAAACTGGTAATTATCAAAAAAATCTAGCACGGGCTAAGAAATAGAGAAGTCAATCAGTGGAATAGAATAGGTACAAATTACACTACAGTGAATGACTATAGTAATCTAGTGTAAGATAAACCCAAAGATCCAAGCTTTTGGAACAAAAACTCATTATTTGACAAAAACTGATGGGAATACTAGAAAACAGTATGGCAGAAACTAGATATAAATTAACATCTCACAGTGTGTACTAAAATAAGGTCAAAATGGGTACATGATTTACACATAAAGGTTGATACCATAAGCAAATTAATAGAGCATGGAATAGTTTATCTGTCAGATTGATGGATAGAGGAAGCATTTAGGACCAAAGAAGATATGGAGAGCAATATAAAATAGATAATTTTGATTATATAATTTTTTTTTTTGCGGGGCAGTAGGGGTTCGGTTACTTGCCCAGGGTCACACAGCTAGTAAGCGTCAAGTGTCTGAGGTTGGATTTGAACTCAGGTATTCCTGAATCCAGAGTTGGTGCTTTATCCACTGCACCATCCAGCTGCCCCCTTGATTATATAAAATTTAAAAGTTTTTACACAAACAAAAATAATGTAGCCAAGATTATAAGGGAAGCAGAAAACCAGGAAAGAATTTTTGAAGCAAATATTTCTGATAAAGGTCTCATTTCTCAAATATTTAAAGAACTGAGTCAAATTTATAAAAATACAAGTCATTCCATAATTGATAAATGCTCAAAGGATATGAACAGGCAATTTTCAGACAAAGACATCAAAGCTATCTATAGTCATATGAAAAAATGCTCTAGATCACTATTGATCAGAGAAATATAAATTAAAACAACTCTGAGGTATCACCTCACACCTATCAGAGTGGCAAATTTAACAAAAAAGGAAAATACTGGATGTTGGAAGGGAGGTGGGAAAACTGGGGAGCTAATCCATTGTTGGTGAAGCTGTGAAAAGATCCAACCATTTTGGAGACCAATTTGGAACTATGCCCAAAGGGCTATAAAACTGTGCATAGGGGCAGCTAGGTGGTGCAGTGGATAGAACACAGGCCCTGGAGTCAGGAGTACCTGAGTTCAAATCCGGCCTCAGACACTTAACACTTACTAGCTGTGTGACCCTACACAAGCCACTTAATCCCAATTGCCTCACTAAAAAAAAACAAAAACAAAACTGTGCATATCCTTTGATCCAGCAATACCAGTGCTAGGTTTTTATCCCAGAGACATCCTCGAAATAGAGTAGCTCTTTTTGTGGTGGGTAAGAATTGGAAATCAAAGGAATGCCTATCAATTGGGAATGGCTAATCAAACTGTGGTATATGATTATGATGTGATATTATTATGCTATAAGAAATGACAAGCAGGATGATTTCAGAAAGGCCTGGAAAGACTTGTATGAACTGACATAGAGTAAAGTGAGCAGAACCAGAAGAATATTGTGTACAGTGACAGCAATATTGTTCGATGAATTATGAATGACTTAACTATTCTCAGCCATACAATGATCCAAAGTAATCCCAAAGGACTAATGATGAAGCACACTATCGGCCTCCAAAGAAAAGAACTGATATTGATTGAACACAGACTAACAGATGATATTTTTCACTTTCCTTCATTTTTATTCAAATTTTCTTATGCAAAATGCCCAATATGGTAATGTTTTATATAATTATACATGTAGAACATATATCTGAAAGTTTACCACCTCAGGGAGGGGAAGGGAAGGAGGGATAAAAATTGGAACACAAAACTATAAATAAAAATGTTTATTATTTTTTTTTTGTTTGTTTTTGTATTTTGTTTTTTGGTGAGGCAACCAGGGTTAAGTGACTTGCCCAGGGTCACACAGCTAGTATGTGTCAAGTGTCTGAGGTCAGATTTGAACTCAGGTCCTCCTGAATCCAGGGCCAGCGCTCTATCCACTGCGCCACCTAGCTGCCCCATGTTTATTATTTTTAAAAGAGAAGACTGGATGATATTGAGAATACAATTAAGGGAATGTACTTGACAGGACCCTCTTCATGACTGTAGAGAGGAAGATAAGTGAAGATGGAGGGAATTTGAAGGATTTGAAGTAGTAGGAGAGATGGAGTTTATTACAAATGGCTTCAGTATTTTCAGGAATCCTGGAGCCTTGGTCATCTGTCTCCCCTTAGGGTAGCATTTGGGCTTGAAGAGAAAAGGTTTGGAACTGCTGCAGAGGAGAGTAAGATAATCAACCAAGAAACTATAAAAGGATTGCACTGAGGGACAAATTGAAATAAGGTACCTTGAGTTTTTGCTGGATTTCTTCTACAGTGGTTGCCTGATTCTTGAGCATTCAATAGCATGGATATACTAGGGACAATGTAAGGGGAGTTCTAGGGGATACAAGGGGCAGGAAGAACAGAGGTTAAAGAGACTGGGCTATATTACTCTTGACTTACATCACTGTGTGAAAGTATGGGAAGAAGTAGAAGACTGCAACATGGGATCGAGAAGTAGAGAAGGAGAATAAGGATTTACTAGTCATGCATGAGACCAAGGATATACTAGCTGATTGGTGTCCCCACTTCCAGGCACTGGGATGGTGAAGGTGCTATGGATGCAACATTGTTGAATAGGGATTGGAGGTATTGGGAAGTATGGTAAGGATCTGGGCCAGTAAATTCAGACTAAACTCATTCCTAGTGCCAGCTCTGTAGCTTCATCGCAAGGGATGTCACGTGCAGAAGATATTCCAAGTATTTGCATTTGAGAGAGTGACTGTGGCTTGACTTAATTAGCATTATGTTTTTGCCTTGGGGCCCCCGGGCTTTTGGGCCTCCAAGAAATCTCAATACCCTTTGATTCTGTAGAGGTCTCAATACTCTCTTTCTAGGCTTTTGGGCCACCACCCTTTCGGAGTTCTATTCCTAAGGACATCTCACTCACTGGATCTTCATTCATGTCATAGCCCGTAAACAAGAGCATCCCATAGAGATTTGTCCTGGGGCTCCTCTCCTCCCTCAGTACAGTTTCACTTGGTGATTTCATCAGCTCCCGGGAATTTAATGATTATCTCTATGCTAATGGTTGACAAATCTATTTATCTTTATTTATTCATCCTACTTAATCTATTTATTCTGTTTAACCCCTCTGCTAATCTCCTCTCTTGCCTTTCCAACTACCTTTCACACATTTTGAACTAGAACTCCATTTTGAAAATCCTAAACTCAACATGTCCAAAGCTGAATTCAATATCGTTCTCCCAGTACCCTCCCCCTCAGCTCCTCACTGTTGTTCATTAACTATATACAATCTGTTGCTGATTTCATCTACTATTCTATAATACTTCAACCACCCTATTGAAGACTCTCATCTCCTCACTCTTTTTTTTTTTGGTGAGGCAGTTGGGGTTAAATGACTTGCCCAGGGTCACACAGCTACATGGCTAGTAAGTGTTAAGTGTTTGAGGTCAAATTTGAACTCAGGCCCTCCTGACTCCAGGTGCTCTATCCACTGCACCACCTAGCTGCCCCTCATCTCCCCACTCTTGTCCATTGACATAGCCTACTATTTATTTTACCTGCCCCAAATCTCTCCACACTTCAGTCCACCCTCCATTCAGCCACCAAAACACAGGGTTAATCTTTTTTTTCCCCATTCTTTTTTTTTAATTAGAGTATTTCATTATTTCCCAGTTACATAAAAGAATAGTTTTCTTTTCTTTTCTTTTCTTTTTTTTTTTGATGGACAATGAGGGTTAAGTGACTTGCCCAGGGTCACATAGCTAATTAGTATCAAGTGTCTGAGGCTGCATTTGAACTCAGGTCCTCCTGAATCCAGGGCCAGTACTTATCATGCATTGTGCCACCTAGCTGCCCAGGGTTAATCTTAAAGTGCAGGGTTGATCTTGTCACCTCTACTAAATAAATCCTGGTGCTTCCCTATCACGTTCCAAATAAAATAGAAAACTTTTTGTCTGTCATTCCAAGCTCTTCATAATCTAACCCCTTCCACCTCTCCAATTTTCATTTGCCTTAAACCTGGTGTACACTTCCACCCTCCCCACACACAACACTCTTGACCTTGGTGTGCCAGGCACTTACTAAGTGTTGGGGATGCAAAAAGAGACAAGAGAATAACTCACAATTCAATGGGAGAGACAACTGTCTGTCTGTCTGTCTGTCTGTCTCTCTCTCTCTCCACACAAGCTGTATACAGAATAAATAAGAAATAGTCAATAGAGGGAATGCACTAAATTAAGGCAAATTGGGAAAGTTTTCCGATAGAAGATAGGATTTGAGCTTGGACTTGAAAGAAGCTGGGGAGGCTTAACAAATACTTGTGGAATGCCTACTATCTGAGGCTCTTGTCCTTCCAGAGGCAAAGTAGATAGAGAATAAAACAAGAAGACCTGATTTCAAATGGACCTCAGAAACTTATCAGCTTTGTGACTGGGCAAGTCATTTATTATTAATTTTGATGAAATTTCCCTATCTCCTCCAGGTTAGAAGTACAGTGGTAAGTCACAGGCCTGATCTCAATACTGATAGGAACAGAAACTTTTTTGTTTTTATTTTTGTTCAGTCCTTTAAGTCATGTGAGTTTTTCTTGTCAGAGATACTGGAGTGGTTTACCATTTTCTTCTCCATTTTTCTGACCAGGTGTGGTTCACCTTTCCTTAGGTAACCAAGGACCCCTCCACTCCTGGTGACTCACTATATCATGTTTTATTTGATGTGGCACTTGATTGGCTTTGGCCCTACTGGTACTCAGAACTCCTGGATTTAAGTTATCCACCAGCCAGGTACTCCAACAGAAAGGACTAAGAGCATATACCACCAGACCCACGTGGGCAAGTCATTTAATCATATTTTGCCTCAGTTTCCTCATCCAGAAAACCAGGGAATTGGATTTGATGGCAAGCAAGCCCTACAGATATCAAAACAAATTGGGGGTGGATAGAGCACCGGCCCTGGAGTCAGGAGTACCAATCTGGCCTCAGACACTTAATACTTACTAGCTGTGTGACCCTGGGCAAGTCACTTAACCCCAATTGCCTCACTAAAAAAAAATGGGGAAAAAACTAGCCTCCCAGAGTTAGCCTTCTACTTGGGGAGGAACAACATGGAAATCTCAGGTTAGAGAGGCGGTCTGGGAAATACCCTGTTATCTCTGTCTCTGGATTGTGGGAGAGGGGTGGCATTAAATTCCCACCCCCCAGCATGGGCTTTATACCATGGGTATTTGGGTTAGGTGAAGAGATGTCCCAAGCCCCCTACCTAGAGCACCTACCCCTCTAAGGTTACCTTTCACCTTCTCTTTCCACATCTCATATATACCAATTAGATTAACATGATTCTTGTATCATCCATTAGAACTTCTGGGGGGGGGGTAGGGATTGTTTTATTTTACTTAATATTTAATTGGGTTATTGATCTAGAACCAGGATCATCTCACTTACCCTCCTAGGAAAGCCTGGGTAAGGGCAAAGTAGGTGCCAAAGGTGGTCTGGAATTGCTGCTGGGGGGTAGGAGGCAGAGAGAAAACTTATGCCCAACCCTCTGACACCTTACCCTTTTTCCTTTTATCCCCCAACCTCTTTCACTTTTCTTCTTTTTGTACCCAGACTGGCATGTTCAGGCTCACTGGACTGTGTCACCTTGGGTAAGTCATCTGACCTGTCTGCCTCAGTTTCCTCAACTGTAAAATGAGGTTAATAGCAACACTCTTCCAGGGTTGTTGTAATAATTAAATGAGATAGTCTTTCTAAGACTCTTAGAAAGCTTTAAATAGTTTTAGGAATACTGTCTGAAAAGAAATAGCCTCCCACTTGTAGCTGCCCTTTATAATGTCATGGAATGTGCTTTCTTTCCCCTCCCCCAGTCTTTGGGAATCCAAAGCTAATGGTTATGGTAAAGTTTGGCTTAGTTTTGGGGATTCCCAGCCTACTCTAGTGCAGACTGGATCAAAGCATTTGGGTGGACCTGTGGATAGAAGCCTGGACTTTGGGCTCTCAGATTCTATCTCTGATATTTATCAACTTTTTTTTTCCCTGGATTTCCTCATCTCTCAAATGGGAATATCAGTAGCACCTACCTCACAAATGAGAATATATATGTAAAATGCCTGTATGAATGCTAGCAATCTAAAGGGGCTTTGACATATGGGGGAGGGGAATATTAAATGACTGAAGTCAGGTCCTGAAGTTTGCAGTCCAAACTCTTTGGGTGGGGTGGGAGGTGGGAGGTGGGAGGTGGGAGGTGGGTGTGGTAGGAGGTGGGTGGGGGCTGAGGAGGGTTGGGCAAGATAGAGTGGAAGGCAGGGATATAAGATGGGTTCCTGGCTTCTGAATTCAGATCTCTGGAAGATTCTTGGAACTCTGGTGCCTCAACTCCTTTCATTAGAAGGAACTTTCCTAGACTTGACCCAGGTAAGTAACTCCTTTACTTGTTTCTCTTATAAAGCTTTTCCAGGATTGAGAATGTCTCTATCTCTCTTCCTCTTCTCCCTTCTCTTTTACAGGTACTCTTCTCAAATTAGAGTGTTCCAGTTTTACTGCCTTTGTGGTATCTTAATTTGGTCCTTACCCTCCTGAGGGGGTTGTTCCATAATCAGAGCTAGGAAATTTTTTTTAAAATCCCAATCTCCTTTTACACATCCTCTGCAGTCACCAGCCCAAAATCTTAGGGGGTGAGAATGTAGATCTGCCTTGAATCTGGAACCTAGATTTTAAAAAAAGAAGAGCCAGAGACTTGGATTTTTTTTTTGGAAGATTTTTAGTCTTTACTTTGAATAAAAGTATAAAACTATGGATAATAGTTATGCGTTCCTATTTTTATTCCTCTTTCTCTCCATTATGCTTTCTCTCCCCTCCCCCCATACCTGAGGCTACAAGCAATCAGGTATGGGTTATACATGCATGGTGATGTAAAACATTAGCATATTAAACATTTCTTAAGGAAATTTGGTTACTTTGGTAAGTCATATCATTTTTGGTTTTTTGTTTGTTTAGTGAGGCAATTGGGGTTAGTGGCTTGCCTAGGCTCACACAGCTAGTAAGTATTAAGTGTCTGAGGCCTGATTTGAACTCAGGTACTCCTGACTCCAGGGCCAGTGCTCTATCCATTGCACCACCTAGCTGCTCCAGCCATATCATTTCTAAAGCCTTTGCCAATGTGACAGACCTGAAAGAGAAATCTCTGAGAATCTGGGTTTGAATCCAGTCTCTGATAGGAGCTTTGTGGTAGTCACTTAAACCTCAGAACTTAGCACTTTCTGGTAAAATCATTTGTACTTAGTGTCACTTTAATAATGACTGCTTACACTCAAGGGATTGGAGAGTCATAGAGTTGAATGATATATTAGAAGCTATAAGAACTCCCCTGTTTAGAAATAAGGGATCTGAGGTACAGAGGGGTGTTGGGCCTGTCAAATAACTGGGGGGGTAAGCTAAAAGATATAAGGGAAAGAATGAGGCTATTCCTGGATAGTTTGAAAAGAATTTGGCTTTTTTTACCTGGCTTTTTGTGAGCAAGTCGCATGCCTTGGGATATTAACATCCTTGCATGAGAATGAGCTCCTTCCTTCCTGAATAAAGGGGAGTAAATCACTCCTTGAATCCATGTAAATGCTAAGTAATCTACATACTAAATGCCATAGTACAGAGCTTAAATTCCTAGCAAGGAAGGCTAGGGTGGCTGCCACCAGCTGAGTAGCCCAATTTTGTCTAGCACAGTTGGGCAGCCAATATCTAGTGCTCAGAGGACATCCTAGGCTTCCAAATAAATCCTAATTTTGAATTTTTCAATAAGAGCTCAAGGCATCTTTAGGAAAAGTGATGGCTACCATTAGACATAAACATATCATGTATAAATATAAAAATGTATATAAAATACACACATGTAAGATTCTCTGCATCCATTCATTAGCATCTTCAAAAGTCTTTAATTGGTATTAAGTCAATGACTTAGTTGCTCATTAAGCAATTCTTAATATTATACATATAATACATATAATATATATAATATTTTTATTTTTGGTGAGGCAATTGCGGTTAAGTGACTAGACCAGGGTCACATAGCTAGTAAGTGTCAGGTCCTGGAGTCAGGAGGATCTGAGGTCAAATCCGGCCTCAAGACACTTGACAACATACTATCCGGATTTGAACTCAGGTCCTCCTGACTCCAGGTCCGGTGCTCTATCCACTGCACCACCTAGCTGCTCCCCATGGAATAAGGCAGCCTGAGGACAATACTATGGAAGAGAAACTTTTCTTAAATATATTGGATGGTGGCCCTAATGGGTTCTGAAACTTTGTGAAGGGCCAGTAAAATGTTTCTGCTTATGTGTACAGTCCACAGGAATGCCTGTATTGTCAAATCATAATTGAGGACACTGGAGTTTTTACAACAAGTGCTCCCAGGCACAGGATGTAACAGGAGGAATTAAAAGACAAAATGTCATTTGATGGCCTCTTCAGTATGAGTATGGCACATGACCTTCAGCATTTATTGGAATTCTCTGTGTAACGTTCCTCCAGATTTTAAGAAATTGTTTGTACATTCCACAGGAAATGACTGGCAAATCCTAATTGAACACTTAATTTGAGTTTTGACAAGAATAAGTGCTCTCAGGATGTGACAGGATCAATCAGCTCTGACGAGTCCAAAAGTGCTGAGAAACTCTTCATCACAGGTGAGTGTCAAGTAAACTTCTGATTTTTCTCAAGCAGTAATCGCCACAAATTAACCTAGTCTTGCTCATCCTAACTCTGAGCATTTATTAGACTCTTATGAAGGATAAGTGCTCTCAGTTGGGATGAGACAGTCTAAGGATAATTCTTGCAAGGAAGCTTTCTTCAGTACATTGTCTAATGTGCCTACTCGGTTCTGAAACCTGAATTCAGTGCAATGGTTCTGCAGATTTGAATTATGAATGTTCCACTAGAAAACCTTGGCTGGCCACTCCTAACTGAGAGTCCTTTTTCTTAGTTTTGACAAAAATGCTCTCAGTTGGGATGAGACAGACAAAAGGGAATCACCTAGTGATGTTCAGAGTACCAAGAGGACCCCTTGGTCTTACTCTTGCTCATCCTAATTTGACATTTATTAGACTTTGAAGGATAAATGCTTGGTTAGGGCCAGCAGTCTAAGGACTATACCGTACAAAGGGTACAAAAAATACTTTGTAAAAATTGCCCCAGAAAACCTTGACTGGACAATATGTGCTCCCAGTTTGGGATGAAGACAGGAGGATTCACATCAAGAGATGTGAAATGCTGAGGATGCCCCTTCAGAAATATATAGCAAGTGGCCTTTTCTGGTACACTCAAGCATTACTCTCTACAACATAACAGCATTTATTAGATTCTTTATTAGAGGCAGTCTGAGGACAGTTCTGTGGAAGAGAAACTTTTGTTCATTGCATTGGCTCTAATGGGCCATTCTAAAGGGACATTCTAGTACCCTCAAGCAGTAATCCCTAAATTAATGATGGGATGAAGGCAGTGTAGAAGGTTATTCTATTGAAAAGAATGGTAAGTCTGATTGTCCTCCAGATTTAACAAATTATTTTGGGTACATTCCAAAGGGAAAGGCAAGTTCTAAATGATATCTAATATATGATATCTAATGTATTTAGATATAATATATCTAAATGATATCCAATAAATGATTATCTAATAGGCCCGCTGTTTTCTTCCATCTGAATGGAAAGCCAGTGGTTCTGCAGATTTCAATAATTTTGTGATGAATCACCGAGTGATGGACAGAGTTCCCAAGTGATTCTAAAGTACTGGGGACCCCTTCACAGAAGAATGTGGCAAGTGACCTTCTGGTACTCTCCAAAGTAACTTCGTCTTGCTTATCCTAACTGAGAACATTTATTATACTCTTAGAAGGATAAGTGCTCTCAGTTAGGATGAGGGAGTCTGAGGACAACTCTGGAAGAGAAACCTACGTTCAACATGGTATTGGCTCTGATGAACCTACTGGCTTCTGAACTTTATTCTACACATTCCACTGGCAAACCATAACTGGCAAATCCTAACTGAGAGGATTTACTTGAGTTTTGACAACAGTAAATGCTCCCAGTTGGGATGTGACAGACTGAGTTTTGAAATTCTTTACGATGTTTCTCCAGATTCAAATTTTTATACATTCCACAGCAAACCATAGACTGGCTAATCCTCATTGAGCACTTTTTAATTTTTTCTGTTTCCAGTTAGGATGTGCATATATTGTATGCACCAAAAAACCTTGACCAATCCTAAATGAGAACACTTTCAGACAGTCACACAGTCCTGAGAGCACCTGTTTTGCCACCAGGAAGTGTTCCCAGTTGATGTGACAGACTGAATAGGCAAAGAATGAAGAGATCTGGTGACAGACTGAATAGGCAAAGAATGAAGAGATCTGAGATCTGAACAGACCTTCACAGATGCCCATGGCAAATACCCTCTAACTTCAAGCATTATTCTCCAAAATGTAACTTAGTTTTTTATTTATTAGACTCTTATGAAGGATAAGTCCTCTTAGCTAGGAGGAGGCAGTCTGAGGACAATTCTGTGGAAGAGAGACCTTTGTTCAACCTTCCATTTTCTCCAGTGGGCCTACTGGGTTCTTCAAATTTGTATACATTCCACAGGCAAACCATGACTGGCAAATCCTAACTGAGGGCACTTATTTGAGTTTTGAAAAGAATAAGTGCTCCCAGTTAGGATGTGACAGGATCAATCGGCTCATGATAACAACTTCAGAGTCATCAGAGCGGCTTCACATCTGTCAAGTGAACTTCTGATCTCCAAAATAAGTCAAGTCTTGCTCATCCTAACTCTGAACATTTATTTTGACTCTTATGAAGGATAAGTGCTCTTGGTTAGGATAAGGAAGTCTGAGGATAATTCTGTGGAGAGAAACCTTTGTTTCAATATTACATTGACTCGAATGGGCCTACTTGGTTCTGAAAACTTCAGGGTCACTATGATTCTCCAGATTCAAATAATTTTTTGTACATTTGACCAGAAAACCATGACTGAGCATTTTGACAAGCTCCCAGTTGGGGAGACTATCAAGACCCCTTAACAGATGAATATGGTAAGTAACCTTCACTGGTAACTCACAAGCAGTAATCTCCACAAAATGTCAGTCTTGTTCATCCTAAATCAAAGCACTTAGTAGACTCCTGAGAAAAATAAGCATAATAAGGGAAACTTTCGACTATATAATGGGCCCACTGGGTTCTGCTATCAACTCAATAATTCTGCAGATTCTGTGGTTTTTTTGTTGTTGTTGGGTTTTTTAAAAAAATTTGAGGGTTAAGTGACACAGCTAGTAAGTGTTGTGTCTGAAGCTGGATTTGAACGCAGGTCCACCTGAATCCAGGGCCAGTGCTTTTTTTGTGTGAGTTTTGACAAATGCTCCTAGTTAGAATGAGGTGAGTAGGAATCACCTAGTGGATGAGGACCTAGGGTATGGGGCAGCTAGGCAACACAGTGGACAAAGCACCACCCCTGGACCCAGGAGAATCAGAGCCAAAACCAGGGCTCAGATGCAAGACAGTCACCCACTGTACGACCCCAGGTATGTCTCCCAACTCTAGGGTCTTGTATTTGAAAGTCAAATTTGCCAGTTCAGGTCTTTCCATCACAAATATCTGAATGATGCTAAGTTTTGCTGGGTAGGTGATTCTTGGTTGTAATCCCATGTCCTCTGGTCTTTTAATGTAGAAGCTGCTAGATCCTGTGCTATCCTGACTGGGGCTCCACAGTACTGGCTTTGTTCAATCTTCCATTTGGCTTTTCAAGCTGACTTTTTTCTTTCCTGCCTCACCCTTATTTCTCTTTATTTTTTTTCCTCTACCTCTCATGCCCTTTTTGAGCACCTCTATGGCCTGAGACTGCCCCAGCACCATAGACCCATCTAGTCACCACCCCACCCCAGGGCTCAGTCCTCTCACCAGACTGAGCTTAGTCTGGAGCTTCAGCTGATTCAGAGGCTCGGGGGGTCTCCTTCTCTGAGGCCTTCTTGGGACTGGATCTGTGTCAGGGTGACTGGAGTTGAGCTTGTTCAGCATAGCAGCTCCCTCTTTCTGACCTTCCAAGCTCTTCTTGGTTAGATTTCAGCACATTCTTTGAGTTTTGCTGCTCTGGGCATTTTCCTATGGCAATTGTGTTTGAGAGCTAGAGTCTTTCCTCTGCCATCTTAGCTCTGCCCTCAAGCATTACTCTCTGTTGTTGGGTTTTCTTTGTTTTTGCAGGGCAATGAAGGTTAAGTGACTTGCCCAGGGTCACACAGCTAGTGTCTGAGGCCAGATTTGAACTCAGGTCCTCCTGAATCCAGGGCTGGTGCTACACCAAGCATTACTCTCAACAAAGTAACTTAGTCTTGCTCATCCTAACTTGGAGCATTTATTAGTGTTATGAAGGATAAGTGCTCTCAGTTAGGACGAGGAAGTCTGAGCATAATTCTGTGGAAGAACCTGTGTTCAACATTGCATTGGCTCTAATGGGTCTACTGGGTTTTGATGGGTTGCTGATGTTTCTCCAGATTAAAATTTTGTATATTCCACTGGTAAACAACCATGACTGGTAAATCTTAACAGCATTTGGGTTCTCCCAGTTAGGATGTGACAGGAACAATCTGCTCATTGTCAGTTGAGAAACAACTTCACAGGTACATCAAGTGAACTCAGCTTTTCTGAAGCAATAGTGTCAATCTTGCTCATCCTAACTCAAAGCACTTAATAGACTCTGAGAAAGATGATTGCTCTAAGGATGAAATACCATGTAAGGGAATTTTTTAATTGTTTAATGGGCCCACTGGGTTCTGAAACCTGAATTGAAGGGGCAGCTCCAAATCTGCAGATTCCACCAGAAAACCTTGACTGGTCAATCATGACTAAAGGCAATAATTCTGACAATAAGTGCTCCCAGTTGGGATGAGACAGGAGGAATCATCACCTAGTGATGGACAGAATATCAGATTCTAAAGTGCTAGGGATCCCTTCACAGAAGAATGGCAAGTGACCTTCTGGTACTCTCCACAAAGTAACTTAGTCTTACTTATTCTTATAGAAGGATAAGTGCCCTCAATTAGGATGAGGGAGTCTGAGAACAATTCTGTGGAAGAGAAATCTTCAATATTGCATTGACTCATAGGCCTACTGCGTTTTGAAAGCTTAAGATTCTGTATGTATATCTCCAGATTCAAATAATTTTGAATCTTCATTGAGCACTTTTTTTCTGCTCTCAGATGTGACAGGAGCAAGTTCCACACATAATGACAAACTGTTATTTCATCATGTTTGCTGACAAACTCCATCACAGGTGAGTGTCAAGTGAACTTCTCATTTTTCTCAAGCAGTAATTCTACAAAATAGGTTATTTTTGCTCATCCTAAGTCTGAGCATTCTCAGGAAGGAAAAGTGTTCCCAGATAGGATGAGACAGTCAACTTTTCCTGGAAATTGCCCCAGAAAACCTTGACTGGCCAATCCTGAGAGCACTTTTGAGTTCACCTAGAGGTGGTAAGTGATCTTCACTGTTCACAAGTAATCATCTCCACAAAATAACTAGTCTTGATGATCATCCTAACTCAGCATTTATTAGACTCTTGAGGAAGATAAATGCCCTCAAGTCTAAGGATAGTATCATGTGCACTGTCTAATGGGCCTACTGGGTACATTTATTACTACATTTATTACTCTTCAGAAGTTCCCTCAGGATGACATTGGAGGACATCTAATGGACCTACTGGGTTCTGAAACCTGAATGGAAGGGTCACCTCAATGGTGGCAGGATTCACACAGTAATGGACAATGGACTTTAGAATCAGATCCTGAGTGCTGAGGGTGGCAAGTGACCTTTCCTGGAATTAAGCATTACTCTCTACAACATAGCTTAGTCTTGCTCATCCTAATATTCCAACAGAAATACTTATCTATTAAGGGGATCCCTTAACAGAAGAATATGGCAAGTGACCTTCTGATACTCTCCACGAAGTAACTTCTGTCTTGCTTATCCTAACTGGGAGCATTTATTATCCTCTTCAGAAGGATAAGTGCTCTCAGTTAGGATGAGGGAGTCTGAGGACAACTCTTTCACAGAAACCTGTGTTCAACATTCCATTGGATCTAATAGTGCTGAGAAGCTTTCATCAGATAGGATTTTTGAGATTATTCCACCAGAAAATCTTGACTGCCGAGCCTAACTGAAAGCATTTTTTGACTTTTGACAAGTGCTCCCAGTTGGGATGAGACAGTATCCAGGACCTCTTCATGAAAAACTTGTTCAACATTGCATTTGCTCTAATGGGTTTATTAGATTCTGAACTTTATGGTGTGTTGTTTCCCCAGGTTAAAATATTTTGTGTACATACCACTGTCAAACCATGACCAAAAAGAATAAATGACCCTAGTTAGGGTATCAATCAGCTCAAGTATTGAAGCTCCGTCACAGGTGAGTGCAGGTCAAGTGAATTTTCTCAAGCAATAATCTCAAGTAAGCCAGTCTTGCTCATCCTAACTCTGAGCATTTATTAAGACTCTTATGAAGGATAAGTGCTCTCAGTTAGGAAGACAGTCTAAGGACAATATCATGCAAAGGCTGTTTCTGAAACCTGAATTTGAAGGGTCAGCTCTGATTCTGATTTTGAATACCAGAAAACCTTGACTGGCTAATCCAAACTCAGAGCATTTTGTGAGTTTTGACAACCAAAAGTGCTCCCAGTTGGGATGAGACAGACAGGAAGAAGGCCCCTAGTGATGGAACAGAGAATCCAGAGGTTCCAAAGCTCTGAGGAACTCTTCACAGAATTGTGGCAAATTCTCTGGTATTGCTCTGCATAAAGTAACTTTCACTTCAAAGTTCAGAAAATTATCCCCATTGTTCTCAGATTATACATAAATTATGGAAACTTGGATAAGAATGAAAAGCAATAGCATGCTTCAGTCTGTGTTCCACCAAACTGAGATTTAACCTTTTTAACCTTTTCCCTATTTATCTCCCAGACTAAGTAAATGGAAGAAGCCTCTGGTCTCTAGTTAGAACTTTTATTGTTTGGAAATTACAAGGTGATCTTGATCAGACAAGAAGAGGGCATCTCTCCTTGCCTTACCCCAACTCAGCACTTATCTGTTGTGAACGATAAGTGCTCTCAGCGAGGTAGTCTGAGGACAATTCTTTGGAAGGGAAACTTACCTTGGGTTTAATGTACCTACTGGGTTCTTTTTGTACATTCCACCAGCAGACCATGAATGGTCCTCATTGGCATGAGACAGACAAGAGGAGGGAGTCACCCACTGATGTGACCTTCACTGGTGCTCTGAAGTAGTAAAAATAACTCTTAAGTCTTATTAGACTCCTGAGAGATAAGTGACCTCAGTTAGGATAATACCATGCAAGTGACTTGCTCACTCTAACATTTATTAGATTTGAAATGAAAAGCAATAGCTGCTTCAGTCTGTCTTCCATCAGTTTTTGTTCTTTTCTTGGAGTGTGTTTCATTAATACTCCCTTGGGACTGTCTTGCATCATGTCACTGATCCCTGCACCAACCCGGGCCAGGTCAGGAATTAGAAGCAGAACAAAGGCATGGTGCCAGGATAGTCCAGGGACACATACAAGTTTCCCCTTGGGATAGGTTTGGTGTTTATTTTTTTAAATTAAGATTTAGGAAGGTTAAGTGTTCTCAGTTAGGAAGAGACAGTCTTAAGGAGAATGTCATGCAAAGGCTGTTTCTGAAACCTAATTGATTTTTGAATATTCCACCAGAAAACCTTGACTGGCTAATCCTTACTCAGAGCACATTTGTGAGTTTTGATAACCAAAAGTGCTCCCAGTTGGGATGAGACAGACAGGAACAGAGCATGGTTCTCATCTCCTCAATCACGAAACAGGGAAATACTTTTATAGAGGACCAAGATGGATACCTTATTGTGGTGATCAACCAAGGGAGAACTATCCTCCACTATTGGTGGCTGGGATAAGTTGGTCCAGAGGCAGCTCTGATTACCACAAGGGATGAGGGAGACTGGAAGAAGGGTGGTGGGCCATATTGGGTGTCTGTCCTTTTGGCTTAGCTTCTCAAGATTGCTTGATTTCCCCAAGAAAACTACCCAAGTCCCCAAGTCCATAACAGAAAAGAAACTGGCAGGACTCCAGGTCTGGTGCAAGGCCATTTTATTAGGATCTTCTCATGAAGTCACTGGCTTCCATTTGTTCAATCTTAGAGCTTTTGTACTTTGTCCATTTGGCCAATTGACTTTTCAAGCTGTTGGCTTCTTTCTTATGTCTTCCCTGCATCACCCTCATTTCTATTTCCATTTTTTCCTCTGCCTCTCCTATGGCCTGAGACCAATTCATATTTTTCTTGGAAGCTTTAGATATATATGGGACTGGATCTGTGTCAGGGTGACTGAGGTTGGGCTCGACTCCTATATCAGCACAGCAGCTCCCTCCTGACCTTCAAAGTGGTTCTTGGTTAGATTTCAGCACATTCTTCTGTGAGTTTTGCTCCAGGCATTTTCCAGGCGTTATTTGGATGTTCTTGCCAGAGCATCTGAACTCTGACCTTTCATTCATTGAATAAAATACTACCAGCTTGGAGCAGTGTGTGGGGACCCCCCCTCTTCCAGGCCTGCAGGGAAAGGTAAAAACCTTAGCTAGCTTTTCCTACAGGACAGGAATAGGTTTCCACACATTTGAGTTTTACTCAGCACATATCTAGTATTTCAACCATCCAGGTTCACATTCTTTGTGACACTTCTAAATAAGTATCTTCCTCCCTCCCCCCCCCCCACCGAACCTCAGCAGGGAAAGGAAGGAAGTTTTGGGGAGTGGGCATGTCTCTAAGGACTTGAACTTTGTAGTTCTTATCTGAGAGGAGCATCCTCTACTGGTTAACTTAACTCAGCAGGAAAAGAGGAATAGAGAAGATGGGGGGGGGGGAGGCCTCCAGGACTTGAATAATGTATCCTGCCTACTGAGGACACTTTGCCCTACTCCTGGCAGGAACTTGAAGGTCTTGAAGGGTGGATTGAAAAGACAGATGTCTGGCTGTCCAAAAGGCATCCCTTGGTACACGTGGGCCCACTCATTACATGCGTCTCATTACAAGTGTGGCCCTTCCCTCCTTACATTTTTATAGTTTTTTTTCATGTTGCACCAACAGACTTGCCATGTTCTTGAAAGCAGGGACTGTCTTGAACACGGAGATTTTATTTTTTAATCTCCAGCAATTAGCATGCAGTAGGCACTTTTTTTTTTGTGGGGCAATGGGGAGTTAAGTAGGCACTTTTTAAAGTGCCCATTTTCACTTTCAAATGAAGTGGCCTCATTTGCATTATGACAAGATTTTTGTGGCTTTGCCCCTCAGGCTCTAGTGGGTGGTGAGCTAGATTTGAGAGTCAGGATATCCTGACTTCAAATCTGACCTCAGAAATTAGAAAATAAGAGCTGTGTAAAACCAGGCTAGTAAGGCACTTAACCGGTTTTTCTCCCCACTTTCTCCGCCCCCCCCATCTGTATAATCCGGGTAATGGCTTTACTGCAGGATAAGGTTGTTAGAATGAGGTTTATAAGGCATTTTGTAAAGCCTTAAAAAAAGCGGTGTAGAAGTGCCAGGAAGTGGTCGGTGTGGGCCAAATTTGAGAAGGGGGAAAACGGTACTTTTCAACAAAAAAGTTGAGTCCATGTGGGATTGACCACTAAAGGATTGTTGCATTTCGTTTCCCGACAAGTGATAAGACTCACGAAAAGAGGGAGAGCGCAGAGAACAGCCCTCCAGGTTGATGAACACTTCCTGTGGATCTCTACAGTCAGCTTTATCGAGTTACTAAAGGGCCGGCTGAAACTTTGTTCAGAGATGTGTTAACAAAAGTTTATGGGAAATTTCAGTTTTCGGTGAAAGGAGAAAGAACTCTGGGTAATGTAGTTCCGCAAAGGGCTTTGCGCAGGCCCACTGGGCTGTGGGCGGGGTGTGGCATGAACGCCGGGCAGTCGCCATCGGAAAGTTGTCCCTGGGCAGGAGGCTCCGTCAGGCAGAGTTCGACCCGGGACCATCAGGTACGAAGAGCTTTCAGGGGCGTCCCAGTTCGTGCTGTAGTTCGTTCCTCCGTCCTGGCGCAGGGATATGGGCTTTTTGCTATGGCTGGGAGAAAAGGTTTAAGGGGAAGGAGGACAGGAATGTGGGGGTCGGAGAAAGATGTGCGCGGGAGCTTCGCTGGACCGGAAGCTGGGGAACTTGTGGCCGGAAACGGCTCTACTAGCCCCGCCCCTGAGGGCACACCTGCAAGTTAGTATGTTACAACAACCCTGGATCTAAGCGACGTTGTTAGCCCCATTTAAAGAACCAGAGACTTGTAGGCATTAAGTGACCTGATCAGAGTATGTGCCAGGTGCTGTGCTAGGTGCAGGAAATAAAAATACGATTAGTGAAACTCCCTACTGTCAAGGAGCTAATGGGGGAGACGACGGGTACATATGGCAATATATGGTGTCCAATAAGACTAGAAAAGATCGGTTCTGAAGGGCTTTAAAAGCCAAGCAGAGCAGTTTATAATTTATCCTAGAGGGGTCCTGAGTTTACATGTGGCTTCAGACACTTGACACTAGGTATGTGACCCTGGGCAAGTCACTTAACCCTCATTGTCCCACAAAAATTTCCTAGAGTAGTGGTTTTAGTCGCAGATCAACTGGATTAGTGGGAAACTCCAGGCAAAGAGCAGTCAGGCGATCCTTCCATGAATCTAGGTCAGAGCTGAAGGCCTGAATGCAGTAAATTGTTAGCAGTTTTAAGAGACCTCATAAAAGACTTGTGTCATCAAGATCTTTTTGGAGTAACAGACTCTGTATCTTTAATGAGTAATTAAATTTTGTATTTTTCATCGTGTCTCCTTTTCTAGACTGAATCCATGCATCTTCCATTATCATTGTGTCCTTATTGCCAGGCACATACTAAGCAACTAAATGCTTGTTGGTGGCTGACTTGGGGAAGAGAAGGGTCCTAAATTTTTATTTTGTCTTTCTATTTTCTTGTGTTTGGGGTCAACTTGTAGAACTAATTTAAGGACACTTGCCTTGCCCAGGGTCACACAGCTAGTAAGTGTCAAGTGTCTGAGGCTGGATTTGAACTCAGGTCCTCCTGACTCCAGGGCCAGTGCTTTATCCGTGCACCATCTAGCTGCCCCTTGTATTCTTAATTATTTATGCCTACAAGGAGAAAAGGAAGGAGAGGGAGAGGGACGTGGAGTCTTCTGGGTCTTCTGGGTTCTTGGTGTACAGATTGGGAGATCAAAGCTTCTGGGTTGTTTCTACCTATCTGAATCTTCTGTTTTAACAGAATTCATTAGTAAAAAGTATACTGTGCCTTCCCTGAGTCTGAATGAGATAACCTTTAAAAATGTGAAGGTTCCCAGCTGCCGAAATGCTACGTTTTTCTTCAGTTCTAGAGATCCTAGCTATACATATAATTTACAAGGAAGAGAGTGTTCTGGCTGAGTCTTCTGGTTCCAGTACTCACCAAATGGCTAAGCCGATGAAGCATTGAACTCAGTGCAGGAGCTGTGTCTTCTGTGGCTGATGTACCAAAGCAATTCCTGAACAACTTGCCCAGGGAAATCAAGCCCCGCTGGTGGGAAAACTTCGAACAGGTTATGATCCTGGTGGAACATTTGACCCAGATGTTTGAAAAGGGAGGTAAAATTTGCAGAAAGATGGGGGTGGGGGGAAGGAGGCAGAATGGGGAAGTCAAGGGGAAGAGATATAAAGATAACTACCTAAAGGGAAGTGCCCTTGCAGAATAAAGTTAAAGGGCAGGCAGATCATGCCCACTGTAGCGACACCACTTTTTTGTGGTCTTAACACAAGCCTATGCCATCATAGCATCCAGTACCATATGTTTGATTAAACTCTTCTATGGATAACAGTGATAATATATGAAAACCACAGAGAGGAAGACATTTTCCATTGGTGGCTTCTCTGGAGGGAGGGATAGGGGTATGTGGTTATTCTATTTCAATGTAAATCCTCAGAGGACTTCCTTTTCTTGCCAGAGATTTATGCCATCCCTTTTGTAACTTGCCAACCCTGGAAACTAGAAGAAACTGTAATCTCAAACTCTTCATAATCTAATAATCTCAGATGGAAAAGACTAGTATTCAGGGATTTGGGGAAAAGCAATGGTGGTGTTCCTTAGATATCTTGTTTGTACATACTGTTTTGCATGCTTTCTCTCATTAGATTGATTGAGTTCCTTGAGAGCAGGGACTTTTTTATTTTTTATTTTTTTGCCTTTCTTTGGCTTTCTAGTGCTTAGCAAAGTGCCTGAGCCATAGCAAGTTCTTCATAAATTCTTGTTGACTTATTTTTTTTTTCTCTCAAGCTCCACTTTCTCAGGATTCTGCCCTTTTCCAAAGTGGCATCACAGGAGATGAAGGATTAGATCCTTCCCTCCTCACAACTAGGGTCCAGGTGAGTTGGAGTTATTTCTTTGTTTTTTAGTGAGGCAATTGGGGTTAAGTGACTTGCCCAGGGTCACTCAGCTAGTAAGTGTTAAGTATCTGAGGCTGGATTTGAACTCACATCCTCCTGACTTCCATGGCTGGTGCTCTATCCACTGCGCCACCTAGCTGCCCCTGTCTCATTTCTTAGTAGCTACTCATCATTCACTTATTCAGAGAAATTTTTTGGCTTGGTGCATGCTCAGTATTGTGTTGCATGATTTGAGATTTATACCACCTGAAGATGTGAAATAGTCAGTGCTGTCCAGAAGGCTGCATGTTATATATATGGATCAATGTACATACATAGACACATGTCTAAACACATGGAAATGTGTTTAAATACATATACACATATGTACACAAACAATTTATACACATATACACATAAGAATTGAATTTAAGTGGAGTTTGGTTGATGAATTATCAATAGATTTAAAATTATCAATAGATTTAAAAATTTTCAAAATCACTAATAATTAAGAGAAATGCAAAATAAAACAAGTCTGGCGTTCTACCTCACACCCATCAGATTGCCTAAGGTGACAGAAAAGGAAAATGATCAATGCTGGAGGTGCTGTGGGAAAATAGGTATACTAATACACTGTTCTTCCTGAGTTCAAATCCAATCCCACACACTTACTAGTTATGTTACTCTGGGCAAGTCACCTAACCTTTAGTTTTTGACCTGTGAAGAGAAGCTGGAGAAGGAAAATCACTCAAAGTTCTTTTGCCAATAAAATCTTAAATGGGGTCAGAAAGTGTTGGGCATGACAAACAAAAATCACTCTGATACACTGTTGGTGGAGTTGTAGACTTGTACAACCATTCTGGAGAACAATTTGGAACAATACCCATGGGCCCTGTGACCCAACAATACCCCTACTAGTTCTGTACCCCAAAGAAAAAGGACCAAGATCCATATGTACAAAAATATTTATAGCATCTCTTTTTGTGTTGGTAAAGAACTAGAAACAGATCAATTGGGGAATGGCTGAATGAGTTTTGGTATGTGAATGTGGAATACTGTTGTACTATAAGAATAACAGGGGATGATTTCAGAAAAATCTGGGAAGATTTATACGAACTGATGCAAAATGAAGTAGAACCAGGAGAATAATGTACATGGTAACAGCTATATAATCAACTGAAAAAGATAGTAATTGATCAATATAACAATCTAGGACAATGCAAAAGTAATGATGAAGAATGCTATCAGTGCAGACTGAAGCATATTTTTTTCTTTTACAGGACATGACTAATTTGGAAATATATTTTGCATGACTTTATATGTACAGTGGATATCATTTTTGTTTTTTTTTGGCCATTGCATTGAGTGGGAGTGGGGGTAAAGGGAGAAAGTTTTGAACTAAAATTAAAAAATTTATAGAAGAGTCCAAGCCCTCTGGTCACAGAGCCAGTGCTCCTTCCATATTTTACTTTATCCTCCCACCTGTATGTGAATTATACACAGAATATTCACCAGTCAGGCATTCGAGGGGGGAGCAGTTCCAGATTTGACAGGGTTGAGCCTTCTGGGACATTGCATAGAGCAAGGCATCTTTAACCCAGATATTCTGATGTTAATTCCAGGGTATTTCAATTGAATGCTCAGAATCCCACCCACTTTACCCAGTTTCCTTAAACCCTGCCAACTTCTCCCTCCTTCTCCCAGGTCCATGAGAGGCTTGGTCTTCAGAGGCACATGAATGTGTTTGCTGTTTCAGGAATCTGTGACATTCAAAGATGTGGCTGTGGACTTTACCAGGCAGGAATGGGAAAGGTTGACCCCTGCTCAGAGGTACCTCTACAGGGATGTGATGCTGGAGAACTATAGGAACCTGGTCTCTCTGGGTGAGGACAATTCCTTTGTTCATTGGGATTTATTCTCAGGCCCAACTTCCTCAAAATTGTTTTGAGGTAGAGATTAAACTTTTTGAGCAGTGGTCCTCTTTGGCAATCTGGTAAAGAGCTTATGAACCCCTTCTCAGAATACTGTTTTTGTTTTTTTTTTTTTAAGTGAGGCAGTTTGGGTTAAGTGACTTGCCCAGGGTCACACAGCTAGTAAGTGTTAAGTGTTGGAGGCCGGATTTGAACTCAGGTACTCCTAACTCCAGGGCCGGTGCTTTATCCACTGCGCCATCTAGCCGCCCCTAGAATACTGTTTTTAAATGCCAAAAAAAAACCCCCAGAGATATTAAAATGAAATTAATTATATTAAAATATTTTAAAAAAGTTTCCTGACCGAGTCAAAAACCTGTGCTAAGGAATCTAAATGAAATTTTGACTTGATCTGCAGAGATGATGCCTTCTTAAGCTGTGAAATCCAAAGTGTTTCTGCCCTTCATTCTGAGGAGAAAGTTCTTTTTTTTGGGTAGTAAATGGAAATTGGACATTTTAGGGTGTTGCTTCAGAGGTTGCATCTTTGTCATTCTCTGATACCCAGGGTTAGGAATTCTCCCCGAGTTCCAGTGCAGACACCTGAAGACATAGGAGATTTCCATCTTCTTAACAGGATGTGGCGTGAAATGGACTAATTTTTTATATTGAGCTTTAAATGAGTCTATCGTTCCACAATACCTGCCAGAGATTTCCTGGACGTATACTACATATCGTCTTTCAGACTCTGTCACTCTCTAAGCTTTCCTAGCATGCCTTCTTTATCCTGATGAGGAACAGATAGGATTAAATTACAAGATGGATACTTTTCCCCAACCTCTCTCCATTTCTTCCTGTTTAAAAAACCTGTGAGCAGGGCTTCCAGTGTCTAAACCAGAAGTGATTTCCCAGTTGGAACAAGGAGAGTTACTATGGATATCAGAGGAAGAAGTGCCAAGAAGCAACTACCCAGGTAAGCACTTGAGAACACAGGTAAATGGAAGTCATTGCAGATAGCAGTTCTGAACATAAGTCTTTGAAATGTCAGGCAAGGAGTTTTACTCAGTCATTCAGACCTCAAACTTTCAGGCATGAGTTTCCTTATAGGCCTGTTTTCAAGTCATCACATCACTTGACTGATATTTCTTCCCTTATGTTTCCCATGAGTCTGAGAGAAAGATGTATGGCTTTCTCTTAAATCCTATCCTTTCTACCTATGTTCAAGATAACATTTTTTCTCATTTTCTTGGGACATTATTCCCATGATCATTTCAGCCTTCTTTAGCATCTTGAGCAGTCTCTTCCTCTTCACACATTCATTTTCTTCTACTTATATATATTCAGGAACTGCTGCATGTTGATAACAAATGCATAAGAAAAATCATTTGCCTCTGCTAACCTTTTGTTACCTTCTAATTTCTCTTCATTTCGTCATTCTGAATGGAGTCTGTTGTCTTGGAATGCCATGCTCTATTTGCCTTCTCGGTGACTATGACCAGGAAAGTGAGGTAGTAGAGGGGATGGAAGCAAGGGGATGGATAGGGAATCTCCTTTAGCCTGGACAAGGAGGAGGGTACCTTATTAGGAAGCTAGAGGAACATGGAGAAATGAGAGAACACAATGACGTCTGTCTCAGTCTCATCAGTAGAGTTAAAGGTAAAGTTACAAGATGAGAGGCTGTGGGGATTATAGTTGGAGATTTAAGGTTAGAGAAGAAAGTTGTTTGTTTGTTTGTTTGTTTGTTTTTGCGGGGCAGTGAGGGTTAAGTGACTTGCCCAGGGTCACACAGCTAGTAAGTGTCAAGTGTCTGAGGCTGCATTTGAACTCAGGTCCTCCTGAATCCAGGTCCAGTGCTTTATCCACTGTGCCACCTAGCTGCCCCTGAGAAGAAATAGCTGACCATATAGGTCAAGACTTCCAGGAGGGACGTTAAGCCAGAACATGAATGATGGATTTTTAGACTAGGGAAAAGATCTGGGGACTGAAGGTACTGACAGAAGAAAAGAACAGGCTGAGGAGGGAAGGAAGGGTACAGTGACTGTGGTCATAGAAGGGAAATTCTTAGCTTACTTGGTTAGAAATGGAAGAATTTCAAATGATGGTAAGGTCTGTGTGACCTTTCCAGTAAGGTAGCTGAAGAATAATGTCAATATGGAGGTTCTCACAGAAGAAGGTTGGAGCCTAGGCTGGTAAAGGACTCATCAGTGTGAATACTGAATTTTCTGAGGTTTACTGAAGAGGTAAAAATGAAGAGAGAAACTCATTTCTCTTTTCCCTTCCTCCTATGTCATAACTTTTTTTTTACATCATAACTTCCTGTAGTTCACCTTGATCTAAGTCTAGATTTCTTTCTTCCTCTTCAGATCCATTTTGCTTTTTACTTTGGAGTTCTTGTGGTTTGTTTTTGTTTTTGTTTTTTAGGGGCAATGAGGGTTAAGTGACTTGCCCAGGTTCACACAGCTAGTAAGTGTCAAGTGTCTGAGGCTGGATTTGAACTCAAGTCCTCCTGAATCCAAGGCCAGTGCTTTATCCACTGTGCTACTTAGCTGCCCTCGAGTTCTTGTTTTTAAAGAAATACCTCATTCTTTCTGATAAACAAGAATGCCTTTCACCACACTAGTCATGCAGTTGGTGATTATTTGATCCATGCTGCAATTTCTGTGATTTCTCTAAATATGAAGACACTAGATACTGTTGATTGGCAGTGAGCCCCAAAATGTGCACAAGTTGCTTTCTCTTCTACTGAAAGCTTCTAGGCTTCTAATTTAAAACAAACAAACAAACAAAAAAAGCATGCCTACTAGCAAGGCTCAAGGCTTTATCAAAATCTTTTTATCTACTTTCTTTTTCTCTCCATCCTGTTAGGCTTTAGATTTTTTTTTTAGAGGCCATCTAGATATGTGAGCATCTAGACAGGATTTTGTAACCATAGGTAATTCCTGTTGTGGAAACTATATAAATACAGAAAGGGCAACTGCTTTGTAGTTTACTGTCTTAGAAAGCTTCCCAGGACCTTGAGTGCTTAAGCGCCCTGCCTCTGGTTCTTCAGCTAGTATGTGTTATGAGAGCAGGACTTGAGCCCCTAACCTTCCTGACTTGGAGGCCAGGCCATCCAGTTTTCTGTGTTGCTTTTTCTAACTTGAGATACTGCCTTGCAGTTTCCTGGGTATGGCATCTTCTAATCTCTTGTCTGGATTTAAAGTTCCAATGTAGTTTGCTATTATATATACCTCTTCAAATTTTTTCTTTTCTTTTCTCTTTTCTTTTTTGTGGGGCATCGAGGGTTAAGTGACTTGCCCAGGGTCACACAGGTAGTAAGTGCCAAGTGTCTGAGGGCAGATTTGAACTCAGGTACTCCTGAATCCAGGGCTGGTGCTTTATCCACTCCACCACCTAGCTGCCCCCAAATTTTTTATTTTCGAAAACGCACTCCCTCACCTAAGCTAACTTTGATGTGTTTCATATATTGCTGAAGAGTCTGCCTCCTCCCTAGAATGTCCTGCCCATTCTTTAATAATCCATATTACACATCTTTTAGTACCCAATTGAAGCCCCACCTTCCTGATGACTTTTCTTGCTGTTATGGATGATCTTGATTCCTCCCTTCCTTGAACTCCTACTAGTTATATCCTTTCTACTTCTGATATTTACCATCTTAACATGAGCATTCTGAGCCTGACTGTCTATATCTATAAATGTGAATGATGTTTGATCTACCCATCTCAGTAGGTTTTTGTGAGAAAAGAAGTTTATAGGAATTTATAGGAATTTATATTTATATTTTAATCTGCTTTTACCCTGTTGATAGTCCTCAGAAATATATTAATGACAAATTATTTACTTACATAGTTTCCTTTCTTCTACCCAAAAGAACAGGGAACATTTGTATTTTATTTTTTCCCCCAGATTGGGAACCCAGGCCTGAGACCAAGAATTCATATGTAAAGCAAGGTACTTCTGAGAAAGAATCATCCCAGGAAAGACTTGCAGAATATGGCTTAAGGGACTCAAATTTGGGACAACCCTGGGAATGTGATGGCAGATTCCAAAGTCAACAGGGGAGCCAAAAAAGAAATTTGGAGCAAGTAACAGTCACTCAAAAGAACATGCCTAGTAAAATAAGAATCCATGAATGTAATATATTTGAGAGAAGTTTCCATCTTAAGTCATGTATTGTTACGGAGAGGAACATTCCTCCAGGAAAGAGTTCCTATAAATATGATGTACCTGGGAATGCCTTCAAACAGTATTCAGAAGCAAGTAAAAATAATAGAATATTCTCAAGAAAGAAACTTTGTAAGCATAATGTTTGCAAGAAAGAATTCCATTATCTCTCAGCTATATGTAATAAAATAACTACTGGAGAGAAGTCATATAAATATAATGAGTTTGGAGAAGCATTCAGACAAAGTAAATTCATAACTCAACATCAGGAAATTTATACTGGAGTGAAACACTATAAATGCAATGAATGTATGAAGGTTTTTAGTAAAAGTTCATCTCTTACTCTACATCACAGAGTTCATACTGGAGAGAAACCTTATGCATGCAGTGAATGTGGCAAAGCTTTCAGTGATGGCTCTTCCCTTACTAAACATCAGAGAATCCATACAGGAGAGAAACCCTATAAATGTAGTGACTGTGGAAAATCTTTCAGTGACAGTTCATCTCTTGCTCAACATCAGAGAATTCATACTGGAGAAAAACCCTATAAATGTCATGAATGTGGTGCAGCCTTCACACGGAGTTCATCTCTTTGTCAACATCAGAGAATCCATACTGGAGAGAAACCCTTTAAGTGTAATGAATGTGGCAAAGCCTTTAGGCAGAATGCATTTCTGGTTCTACATCAGAGAATGCATACTGGTGAGAAACCCTATGAATGCAGTGAGTGTGGCAAAGCCTTTGGTGACAGCTCCTCCTTTACTAAGCATCAGAGAATTCATACTGGAGAAAAGCCTTATAAGTGTAGTGATTGTGGAAAATCCTTCAGTGACAGTTCATCCCTTACTCAACATCAGAGAATTCATACAGGAGAGAAACCTTATAAATGTAATGATTGTGGTACAGCCTTCACACACAGTTCATCCCTTTCTCACCATCAAAGAATCCATACTGGAGAGAAACCCTTTAAGTGTAATGAATGTGGCAAAGCCTTCAGGCAGAATGCATTTCTGGTTCTACATCAGAGAATGCATACTGGTGAGAAACCCTATGAGTGCAGTCAATGCGGCAAAGCTTTTAGTGATGGCTCTTCTCTTACTAAGCATCAGAGGATTCATACAGGAGAGAAGCCTTACAAATGCAGTGATTGTAGAAAATCTTTCAGTGATAGCTCATCCTTTATTCGACATCAGAGAATTCATACTGGAGAGAAACCTTATAAATGTAATGATTGTGGAAAATCTTTTAGTGACAGTTCTTCTCTTTCTCATCATCAGAGAATCCATACTGGAGAGAAACCCTTTAAGTGTAATGAATGTGGCAGAGCCTTCAGGCAAAATGCATTTCTAGTTCTACATCAGAGAATTCATACAGGTGAGAAACCCTATGAATGCAGTGGATGTGGCAAAGCATTTAGTAGCAGCTCTTCTCTTATGAAGCATCAGAGAATTCATACAGGACAAAAGTCCTATAAGTTTATTGATTGTGGAAAACCCTTCAGTGACAATTTATCCTCTCCTCAGCAGAAGACTCTTAGAGGAGAGAAACCTTATAAATGTAATGAATGAATGTGGAAAAAACTTTGCACACAGTTTGTTCCTTGCTCGTCATCAGAGAATTCATAGTCAAGATAAACCTTAAGTGTAATTAATGCAGCAATTTATGGTTCTGCTCAAATCTATACTTCAGAAATGCCCCCAATACATGAATATCGCAGTCTTTAGCAAAAACCAATATCTTACTAAGCATCAGAGGGTTCATACTGTAGGGAAATCCTCCTGGTGTAGTAATGCTAGGAACACTTTCAGGCAAAATTATCCCATTATTTATTAATACTAAACAGAAAACAGAAATGTAATGAAAGTAGGGAAGCCTTCAGCATCTACTTATTCTTCATCAGGAAAATCATAATGGAGAAAAACATGGAATAAGTTTCTAAAAAAGTTCAGATTGAGTTCCTTATATGTCATTGATTTGTAGAGAGTGATTCTAGGTATCGATGTGAGGAAAGCTTCAAGCAAACTTGTCCCTTAGCTTGAGAAAAGAAAAAAATATTCTTTCCTCTTTGCTATTCATACAAACTCCCGTTATGTAGAGCTAGTTTTATATATGGCTCAGGAATGGCATCTGAAAGAACGACTTCTCAGTAAATCTTTTGTATTGGAATCATTAAATTTAGATAATAGTTTTAAAGTGAAGAAATAAAAAGTTCCTATGAAATATTAAACAGTTTCCCCTAAGGTAATATGTATTTGGATCTCCTAGGAGGCAAAAACCCTCCTGCACAGATATTCCTAATGTGCATATGCTTGTTCTTTTGGGGTCCTCTCCATAAAATGTGCTTTCAGTGTGAGCTAGAGAAGGTACACTGGATCTGATAGAGCATGGCAGTGGAAGGAGTCAAATATAGTTGTTGTAGTTCGAGAGTAGGTGAGACTTAAGTAATGTGGGAAGTCATCCTGGGACTAGAGAAACGGACTTGTCCAGTGATGACTGCTAAGATTTCAGTGTTACTCTGCTCCAAAATTACATACTTTCCTTTGTCCGCATCTTTAATTCTCAAGGAAATTTCTATGAAGTACTGGAGATGTATGTGTGTGTGTGTGGCTGTTTAAACTCTAATGAATAACAACAAAACTAAATTAAAACTGAAAATACTTAGCAAAAACTAAGAGTATTTGGTACCATCAAAAAAGTTAGGCAGTATAACAGCAAAGCAACAAGACCACAAAAGATGTTCATAGTAAGTGAAGTGAAGGGGGAGAGGGGTGTAAATGAGATAGACTGAGGGAAAAATAAGAATGAATATCTACCATAGGAAGAAAAGAAATTAAGTCACAAGCTCCAGAAAAAGAGCAAGAAGTCACATGATTAGTACCAACTAAACATCACTGATCCAGCAAAGAACAGAAAATTATCCATTGTGATGACAAAATGAAAACACTAGCATCTAGGAATCTTTAAGTGAATAATAGAGTAATGCAAATAAATCTAACTGACCTTGAAAATGAATCAGGGTTTTCCAACCTACCACAAATAGGCATTTGAGAAGGAATGCAACGTGAAGATTATGTTGAAGAAAATTCTCCATAGCTGGGAAGAAACAGGAGTAATCCTTATACAGAAAGAAGCCACAGAATAATTTTTATGAAAATCATGGTAGCACAAAATCAGGTCTATATTTTTTCAAACTCCTGAAGCTTCTTAAAACAGCAAAAACCAAAACAAAACAAACCCAACATTGACTTACAGAAGAATCAAAAAATCATCTGTTTATACACCAGAACAAATGAAGAGTCTAACATGGATAAGTACTGAAAGGCATGGGTTCGAATCTAGTCATTGTTTTTTTTCAAACTTAAGCATAAAAAAATGCCTTTAAGAATAGAAGTGAAGACCTCTGAATTGAGGCTGCCAATGGAAGAAAGGAAAGGCCTTGATGTAAGAAACCATTAAATAAGCTCCAGAGAGTAGAAACTATAAAAACTTTCTTTGCCATCTGATATGCTAAAATCTCCAAGCTGTTTGCCTCCATAATCACAAACAAATAAGAAAAGTTACTTTAAAATAATTCAAATATTGGCAGAACTTCTGGAAAAAATTTCTGATATTGATAGAATTTGTGGAATCTGACAATAGACAAGGATTGTAAAAGTGGCCATAGTCTGACCTAAAAACCCCTAAATCTGGAAATAATCTTAGGACCCCAGATTGGAGAATGGCTGAACAAACCTCAATTCAATGGAAACTCACACCATAAAGAATAACAAATGTGATGAATACACAGGTGTATTAAAGGATCCATACAGTATAATGCAAAGTAAGAAAAGGCTTTACAGGATTGTAGGTATAAATATAAAAAAGAATATAGAGTGAATTACTAAAAGTTGTTTCTAATTGTTTATTCTTTCCATGGTGAAATTAATCACAAAATGAAATTTAAGGGTAAGGAGAAAAATTGATGACCTAGAGACTTGGCTCCTTAAACTCCTTATAGAGGGGAGCAACTCCTTTGATGAAGGGGCCTGATGTATTTTTCAACACTAGCACCAACTACTGACTAGTTGCCATTGTCGGGTGAAGAGTCCTAGATTTAGCAGCACTCTACAGACCCTGGCCTTGCTTCTAGCCTGGCCGTTATCCAATATAGCAGCACCTGTGGAAAAGGGGCCAGTGATTTCCACCAACTGTCACCTCCAGGGCAGGTAAGCCAACTCAGCTAAAGCAGTAAAGCACCCTGATGGAGAGGCAGGAGATAGCATATGCCAGGTGAGTCAAACCACCCACACTTTGAACCACTGTCACTCAGATCTCAGGGGAGCTTGCCCAGGACACTAATAGCAGTGCCACCCAGACCACCAACTGTGTTTCTAGCCCAGCCCATGTAGCCATTATCCAGGATAGCGATCTTTGTGGAGATGCTGCCTGGCCACCACTTTTGTAACTAACTACACCTACTGAAACCTCCAAAAAACAAGTTCTCACCATCAAAACCCTTGGGACGGTCAGGTGGTATATAACATCAGACATGAATATGTTTTTATCAGAGGGAATCACATTCAAGAAGATATATTACCATCTTTCTGACTTGTGCTAAAACCTGCTTTTTTGTCTTCCCAATTAGAAGAATGTAAATATCTGAAATCGGAGACTCTTCCCACTTTTCTGTTTGTATCCCCAGCACATAGCACAGTGCTTTACACATAAGTCCTTAATAAGTGCTTTTTCATTCATTCATTCTCCTCATCCAGACACAGATGCTTTGGTCATTGGACCATATAGTCTATTAAGGACTCATAGAGTCCATGGAGAATGTCTGCCTTTGCCATTCACTTTGCTATAGTATCATTTATTCTCCCAGAATTTACTTAAACTTTCAAAATGTATTCGAAAAAGTTAAGCCACTTTTCTAGCATTTGAGAGTAACAACATTTCTTAGCCCTTTGCAACAGTAAGTGTGAATATAGAAATCCCCTGTCTTTTCTTGAAGGCTACTTTTCATAGACTCAAAAAGTGTGAAGAAATAGAATTTCATTCCAGTGGAATGTAAGCTGTTTGAGAGCAAAGACTGATTTATCTCTTTGTATCTCCAGTATCTAATTCAGTGCCTTGCACAGGATGCCTAATAAATGTTAGATTTGTTTATTGAATTTTGTGACTCTTTGGATAAAGGCAAATTAAGAGATTAAGAAGAGAAACTGCAGAGGTGGAAAATGTTTGCATCAGCTATCACCAGTAAAATGCTAGTGTACAAGATATGGAGAAGACACATGAAAACAGGTGATGTGGTACTTATAATTGTGTGACCTTGGAGAAGTAAGTTAGCTTCTGTTTTTTGTTTTTGTTTTAATTTTTTCGTGGGTCAATGAGGGTTAAGTGCCCAGGGTCACACAGCTATTAAGTATCAAGTGTCTGAGGCCACATTTGAACTCAGGTCCTCCTGAATCCAGGGCTGTTGCTTTATCCACTGCACCACCTAGCTGCCCCCAGTTAGCTTCAGGGTTTTTTTTTTTTTCAAATTTTTTTTTTTTAATTTTTAGTGAGGCAATTGGGGTTAAGTGACTTGCCCAGGTTCACACAGCTAGTAAGTGTTAAATGTCTGAGGCTGGATTTGAACTCAGGTACTCCTGACTCCAGGACTGGTGCTCTATCCGCTGCACCACCTAGCTGCCCCTTCAGTTTTTTGTTTTGTTTTGTTTTGTTTTGTTTTTTTTTGTGGGGCAATGGGGGTTAAGTGATTTGCCGAGGGTCACACAGCTAGTAAGTGTCAAGTGTCTGAGGCCGGATTTGAACACTCAGGTACTCCTGACTCCAGGGCCGGTGCTCTATCCACTGCGCCACCTAGCTGCCCCCTGGCCCCTTCAGTTTTAATCAGTAAAATGGGAATAAAAATAGCAACTGTTTTTCAGGGTTGTGTGAGAATCAAATGAGATAAAATGTAAAGTACTTTGCAAACCTTAAAGTGCTATAAAAATACTAACTTAACTAGTAAGTAGTTTTCAACAGAATTGCAAACTCTTTTTTTTTCTGATAAAAGTATTTTTTCCAGTTACATGTAAAGATAGTTCTCAACATTTGTTTATACCAGTTTTCTAATTTTAGGTTTTTCTCCCTCTCCCCCCCCCCATATATATATATATATATATATATACATATACATATATATATAATAACATTAAACATTTCTGCATTAGTTATGTTATAAGAGAAGGATCAGAGAAATGAGGAAAAACCTCAAAATAGAGAAACAACAGCACCAAAAACAAAAGAACTAGTATGGTTCAATCCGCATCTATACTCCAGGTTTTTTTTTTTCTGGATTTGGAGATCCCCTTCCATCATGAGTCCCCTGGAACTCTCCTGTACGATTGCATTAGTGAGAAAAATCTAGTCCATCACAGGTGATCAACACACAATGTTTGGGGGCAGCTAGATGGCGCAGTGGTTAAAGGGCCGGCCCTGGATTCAGGAGTACCTGAGTTCAAATCCAGTCTCAGACACTTGACACTTACTAGCTGTGTTACCCTGGGCAAGTCACTTAACCCCCATTGCCTGCAAAACAAACAAACACACACACAATGTTTGTTTTTTTGTTTTGTTTTGTTTTGGTGGGGCAATGAGGGTTAAGTGACTTGCCCAGGGTCAACACAGTAAGTGTCAAATGTCTGAGACTGGGTTTGAACTCAGATCCTCCTGAATCCAAGGCCCTTGCTTTATCCACTGTGCCACCTAGCTGCCCTCAACACACAATGTTGATGATACTATGTACAATGTTCTTCTGGTTCTGCTCTTCTCATCATCAGTTCAAGAATTGCAAACTCTTAATTGCCTAATGAAAATGCAAGAAGAAATGCAAGTTAAAACAATTGGGGTGGGGGGCAGCTAGGTGGCTCAGTGAATGAAGCACCAGCCCTGGATTCAGGAGGACCTGAGTTCAAATTTGATCTTAGACACTAGACACTTACTAGCTGTGTGACCTGGGCAAGTCACTTAACCCTCATTGCCCCCTAAAATAAAAAAGTAAAACAACTCAGGTTTTGTTTTGTCTTGCAAGGCATCAAAGATGACAAAAATGGGAACAGTTAATGGTGGGATTGCTGCAAGAGACTGTCATGACACTCTAATGTTCTTTTGGGTGGAATTTTGAATTCGTTCAACTGTTCTAATTACCAGTTTGGAACTATTGAAAAAAAGTGATTAGATTTGTCCATGCCCCTTGAACCAACAAACATATGTGCCAAGAAATTCAAAAGGAGAAACATGTTTTATGTATGCATAAATACATTGATTCATCAAAGTATTCATTGTAGCAGTAAAATAGTGGCAGTAAAATGGATGCCCAATGAATAGGAAATGATTGGGGGGGATCTCTGGTTTATGAATCTAATGGAATATTTTCATGCTGCAAAAAATGACAGAATTTAGAGAATCATGGAGAATTATTATGAATTGATGAGCTGCAAAACAGGAACAAAAATATGTAATGCCTATAGCTTAAAGGAAGAGAGCACTAAAAGAAAGCAAATTCTAAGTAATTGGAAAAAAAAAACAGTGAAAGTCGTGGAGAAAATAATGAAAATATACCTATGTCTATGTGGTACAGAGATGGAGAGATTGTTAGGACAGAACTCTGTATATTTTCAGATTTAATTCCTTGCTTTCATCTTCAGCCTTTTCCTTTTCTACTTATTTTCTGACTTTCACCAAGACCTGGCTCCCTCCTAACGCCCTGGTATGTTTGACAATTCTTTCTAGTTCTGGTTGTACTTTAACCCTTACTTAACTCACTAGTCATGGTAAGGGAGTAAGAGTACTCTGCTTCCCATTGCCACTCCTAGCCTCTCCCATTTTCACCATTACTAAGTAATCTCTTCTCCTTTGAGAGTCATCCTTTCCATATTTACCAACCCAGTCAAGATTCTAGTGATTTACCAACCAACCAACAGGGCATTCTTTCCCCAATGAGCTTAGTCTTTGGCTTATAGTCTATCTCAAAGGATCTCATACTAGAATATCAGTATTGATACTTCATGAGGTACTCCTCCATTCCACATCAGCTACACACAGAGATAGTTATCCATAATCTTGCCATCACTTAACAAGTGTAATATTTTCAGGTTCATGAACTTTGAAAATTCTTTAGTTCATAGTCATTCCAGCCTTTTCTCTGCCTTATGACCCCAACCTTATTCTTCATCCTTACTCTGACCTTCAATCCCTCCACCTCTCAGTTCATTCTTAGGCTATCACTTAAGTAAAAAATTAGAGCATAAATGAATTGTTAGAATGGATTAGTCCGGGGAAAACATGAAATAGCTTGTCAGAATCAAAGCACCTACTATGTGCCAAATTCTGTGTTAACTGTTGGGGATACAAAGAAAGGCAAGAGATAGCCCTTTCTCCATACATAAAGCAGAACATAAAAAAAAAGAAATTCTATATGAAACCAAATTCCATTTTGTACCACTTGCTTTAAGGTATCTAATTCTACGCTTTCATTTCAAATTCTGCTTGTCTGTGCTCTTATTTGAACTTCCTTCTATTCCCTTGTATACATTTAAAATGTTATAATGACCATTTAAGGCATCATTATTGACAATCCAATCTTCCAACATTTTCTCCTTCCCACCTTTAATTAAAACCACAAAGAGGGAAAAAATACAAACAAAATGAATCCACACATTGACCATGTTAAAAAATGTGTGTCCCTTTCTCCATCTTGGATCCATTCCCTCTTTTGGGAGGAGGGTAACCCTTCTGGAGTATCTCCAGGGCTTCTGGAAACTTGGTTGTTTAATCGTATTCATCAATTTCAAAGTTTTCGTCTCTATATTATTGCTGTACTATAAATTCTTCTGATTCTGCTTATCAGTTCATACCAGCATGATTATCTGAAATCATCTCTTTCATCATTTCCTATTCCATTACATTTATATACCATTTATTTCAGGGTTTCCTAGTTGTCCAAGAGACCATCTAAAACACCTTGGATTCTAGTTCTTTGGCTTTTAATCCCCACTTCAGGATCAGGAAGTTTGTTTTTCTTGTGACTTTTCCCTTCCCAATATTTTCCTCTCAATGCCTCTCCCCTGATTCCCAAGTAGTCTTCATTTAGGTTTGATGTATTTCTACACCAAAACTTTGTGTGACTGTATTCAAACCCTGTTGTCCATTTATATACACTTCTCTTATACCCTAATAATGAGAAATTGCAAGCCCTCCCCACCTCCTTTCTAGTGCATTTTTTGGGGGCGGGGCAATTGGGGTTAAGTGACTTGCCCAGGGTCACACAGCTAGTAAGTGTTACCTGTCTGAGGCTCAATTTGAACTCAGGTCCTCCTGAATCCAAGGCTGGTGCTCTATCCACTGTGCCACCTAGCTGCCCCATACTAGTGCATTCTTTTTACTCTCCCTCCATCCTCAGAACCTGTTTTTCTTATTTAAGTTCTTCATTCTCCTCTGAAGACATTAAAGTTCTAAAGGAATATTTTAACATTTCCTCTCCTCACCCATTAAAATATTAGTAATATAACATACAGCTTCTACTGGCTCCAATAAATTTATATATTTCTCTGGACTCATGTTTTTATTTCAGACTTCCTATTCAACGAACAGAGACAATGGGGTAGGTCACCAGGGTATGACACTGTACAGAGGGGGCTGAGCAGTACTCCATGAAGCCTGAGGAAAAGAGCACAGCATCCAGTTGGGGCCAGTTCTAACCACCCAAAAGTCAATTGGGACAAAGACCTCACATGGTAAATTATGTTTTTGTTTGTTTTTGTCTTTTGGTGAGGCAATTGGGGTTAAGTGACTTGCCCAGGGTCACACAGCTAGTATGTGTTAAGTGTCTGAGGCCAGATTTGAACTCAGGTCCTCCTGAATCCAGGGCCGGTGCTTTATCCACTGTGCCACCTAGCTGCCCCCACATGGTAAATTATGAATTGCTTAGTGTGGGAGGAGGCTGAGACACTGAGATACAGCACCCCAGGGAAACCACAGTCAGAGGAGAGGAGTCAGGAAGCAAATGAGATGGGGAGGAAGTCTTTTAGGAAGAAGAAAACTCAAAAACCTTGAAAATAAACAGATAAATGAATAGGAAAAATAGTAACAAGAGAAGGAAATATGACCTCCAGAGGTAGTAAATAGTTCAGGCATCTGAATAAATACTGTAAAATAAAGGAAAATGATCCAACACTTTATTTTTTTGTTTTTTTTGATGAGGCAATTGGGGTTAAGTGACTTGCCCAGGGTCACACAGCTAGTAAGTGTTAAATGTCTGAGGCTGGATTTGAACTCAGTTACTCCTGAATCCAGGGCTGGTGCTCTATCCACTGAGCCACCTAGCTGCCCCTGATCCAACACTTCATGAGACAGAGTATTCTGAAATTTGATAACATGTTACCATAACACATTGAACCCGAGTAGTTTAAAAGAGAAATCAGAATTCTAAAAGTAGGATTGATCAAATATGAAAATGAAGGACAACTTAAAAGAGAAATAAAAACAATAATGTTAAAAGAAAATATGGTCATTATGCAAGCTGTTCTCAAAGACAGGATGTTCAGAAACAACCTGAGGATCATAGGTCTCCCAGCAGCATGACAAAAAACCTTTAATACCATAATGAGCAAAATAATAGAATTGTTGAGAATTTCTGAACAAAAAAAATGAAATTCCAAATGAAAGAATTCACAGATCACCTCCAGAAAAAATACCCAACGCTGCAAACTCTATACAGTGGTTAAATTTAACAATTCAGAAAAAAAGTTAAGCCATTAGGAGAAAGATAACCAAATACAAAAAGTAGGGACATCTGAGTAATACAAGACTATATTTGCCCACTAGAAAAAGACAAGGGAATGGAATAATGTGTTCTGAAGAGCAATGAGCAGGATCAGCCTGGCATGACCTGTCCTGCAAATATGAGCTTAACAATATAGGAAAAAAGGTGAACATTCAATAATAGAAACATTTTAAAAAGAAAACCAGAACTAAGAGATAATTTGCTTCTTCAATACCTCAGGGAACAGAGTTGCAGGAGAAGTGAATAAAAATGCAGTAAGCAAGGACAACAACAGAAAGACCAGTAGGAGACTTCTTAATTAAAAAAAAAAATTAAAGTTTTGAGTTCCAAATTTTATCCCTCTGTCCTCTCCTCCCTAAGGTGGTAAGCAATTAGATATAGGTTATACACGTGCAGTTATGTAAAACTACCATATTAGTATTTTTTTTTTTGTGAGGCCATTGGGGTTAAGTGACTTTCCTAGGGTCACACAGCTAGTAAGTGTTATGTGTCTGAGGTTGCATTTGAACTCAGGTCCTCCTGAATCCAGGGTTGGTGCTCTATCCACTGCACCACCTAGCTGTCCCTAGTCTTTTTGTATAAGAAAAAGAATAAAAGAAAACAAATGAAAGAAAGTGAAAAATAGCGTGCTTCAGGCTGTGTTCAATCAGTATGAGTTCTTTCTTTGGAGGTGAATAGTCTGCTTCATCAAGAGACTTTTTTCTAAATGTACACAAGGAGATGGAATGAAGGCAGAAATCTGGTAGAGGGAACAGTGATGAGGTGGATAGGGGGAGTTATGGAGAGAACCTGGTGAAACTGCCTGTGGGTGAGGCAAAGCTTTACAAGATAGGAGGCTACATAGAAAAGGGGGCATCAGGAGTATAGAAAGGAGTGTGGTGCACCAGGGTTAAATCAGGGGCTAGCAATTGAGGAAAAGTGACTTCTGGTCTCAGAGAAGAGCCTGCAAGTTGTGGGTGAAGAGGAGGGAGAAGGAAGAAGGCCTTACTTTGGAGGTGGAGGGGGTTCCATTGATGAATGCTGAGTAAAGAGAAATAGTGAAGAGAGATGTTGGTTGAAGAGTTTACTTGTTGGGGGCGGGGAATTGGAATGACTGGGGGCAATTGGTGCCTGGAAGTGTGAGAGAACATGGCAATGGGGAGTAGATCATATTCTTACAATTACATATATATCAGGCCAATGAGGGTTAAGTGACTTGCCCAGGGTCACACAGCTAGTAAGTGTCAAGTGTCTGAGCCCAGATTTGAAGTCAGGTCCTCCTGAATCCAAGACTGGTGCTTTATCCACTGTGCCACCTAGCTGCCCCTTACAATAATACATTAACAAAACAGAAAAAGAAGAGTAATGAACTGAATGTGGTTTTTTTTTTGGTGAGGCAATTGGGGTTAAGTGACTTCCCTAGGGTCACACAGCTAGTAGTTAAGTGTGTGAGGCCGGATTTGAACTCAGGTCCTCCTGGATCCAGGGCCAGTGCTCTATCCACTGCGCCACCTAGTTGCCCCCTGAATGTTTATTTTTAAAAATTAGATAACCAACAAATCTCAATGAAGGAATTATGGGAAGTATAAATAAAACTAAAGCTGGTTCTTTGAAAAGACCAATAAAATATGTAAACCTTCAGCTAATCTGATTAAAAAGGGAGCAGAAAATCAGATGAACAAAATAGTGTCAATTCTAAAATGACAAATGACCAAAAAGTCACAGAGTTCTACAATGGCTGTTAACTGAAAATACTAAAGAGCTCACATAGGTTATCACAACTACAATTAACTCTAAGAAACAAAACAGAACGAAAGAACTAACAGTAGTCATAAGCAGAAAGCTTTCTTTATTCATTTGGAAGGACACTAGACACATATGCAAGAGCCTCTGGGAGGAGACCTACTTTACCGAGGCCCAAACTTAATACACATAGCAATGGCTACCCAGTCAACTGTAGCTGTGACAATGAAGGCTTTACAGAAACAATAAGACAAGTGTGATTCATAGCAGGACTTCTTCTTAAAACTTGGTTCCTGAAGGTCTTTGAGCTCAGGGACCACCGGGGGCTACTTCAAAACAATTCTTGAATTTCGCTGTTTCAGAATTCATCCAGGGGCAGCTAGGTGGCACAGTGGATAGAGCACCGGCCCTGGAGTCAGGAATACCTGAGTTCAAATCTGGCCTCAGACACTTAAGACTTACTAGCTGTGTGACCCTGGGCAAGTCACTTAACCCCAACTGCCTCACTAAAAAAACAAAACAAAACAGAATTCATCCAGGGGGGAGTGCAAAGGATTGTTGTTATGCCAAGCTCAAGTTACAGCTTGCTTGCTGGGCCTTACCTCTGAAAAACAAGGTGTCTTCTAATAATAAAAAGGAGTGAAAAGAGGTGAGGTCTTGATATGAGCATCCTGACATTAGCAAATGAGCAAAGTAAAATCACAACAAAGGCAAGAGAAATTTTTTTAAAAATCAGAACATATTATACACAGTTATGGACTAACAAAACTGAAAACATAAAATAGAGAAGTACCTTCCAAAATGTAAAATACACAGTGTTTCAAAAAACCAGAAAGAGATCTTAACGAATCCAATGTCAGAAAAGGAAATATATTTAGTTGTAAAGGAACTAGCAAAGGGGGGAAGGGAGGGAAATAACTACTTGTCCTCATTGATTCACAAGAGAATTCCATCAACCTTTTAAAGAAATTAGTATCCGCACATCACCCAAAAACTCTGCCAGAATCCTTTTAAGCGATAAATATCATCCTAATGCATAAACCAGGAAAAGATGAAATGCAGAAAGAAAACTATAGGCTAATAACATTAATGAACATTGATTCAAAATTTTTAAACAAAATCCTACCAGACTTGTCCAAGAAAACACTCATTATGGGGGCAGCTATGTGGTGCAGTGGATAAAGCACCGGCCCTGGATTCAGGAGGACCTGAGTTCAAGTCTGACCTCAGACACTTGACACTTATTAGCTGTGTGACCCTGGGAAAGTCACTTTAACCCTCATTGCCCTGGGGGGGAAAAAAAAAGGAAAGAAAGAAAACACTTATCATGATCAAGTGGGATTTATAGCACGGATGATTCAACATTAGGAAAACAATCAACGTAGTCATATTAAAAACTAAAACAGGGGCAGCTAGGTGGTGCAGTGGATAGAGCACTGGCTCTGGAGTCAGGAGGACCTGAGTTCAAATCTGGCCTCACACACTTGACACTTACTGGCTGTGTGACCCTGGGCAAATCACTTAACCCCAATTGCCTCCAAGAAACAACAACAACAAAAACTAAAACATACAACTCAAGGAAAGAACTTGGGCTTTAGCATTGCTAGATCTCAAACTCATGTAAAGGAGTCATTTCCAAAACTGATTAAAAACAAAAGGTGATTAGTGCTCTGGATCAGATAAATAGAGTTTAGAAGGAAACATTTAGCAGGTTAATTTTTTTTTTTATTAATCTAAGAACATACTATAGTGTGGAAAGAATTCTTTATTCAACAAGAACTACCAGGGGTGGGGCAGCTAGGTGGCACAGTGGATAGAGCACTGGCCCTGGAGTCAGGAGTACCTGAGTTCAAATCTGACCTCAGACACTTAACACTTACTAGCTGTGTGACCCTGGCCAAGTCACTTAACTCCAATTGCCTCACACACACAAAAAATAAAATAAATAAATAAAAAGAACTACTAGGGGCAATTGGATCGCAGTTAATTGAGAAATTGCTTTAAACTAGTTAATTACAGTATATACAATGATACATTTCAAATGTTAAACAATCTGAAAAGTCAATATAAAATTACTAGAGAATGGTATAATATAGCTTTCACAACTATAATAACCAACTAGCAGTCTTTTATAAGAGACAGAATTGTAATAGACATTTTCAAGAAAGCTTTGATATGAAATCATTGCAGCTAGAAAAAGAAAAAATGTGGATTGGGATAAATCCTGGCATAAGAAAATCACTGATAAAAATAGAACATCCATAATCAACAAAGGAACTGTACAAGTCAATATGATTAAAAATCAATCCCCAATAAACAAATATCAAAGGTCATGAAGTTGGCAAAAATAATAAATGCAAACACTTGGAAAATGTTCAAAATTCAATTGTTAATCAGAACAATGAAACTTAAAATTACTCTAAGATACCATCTTTTACCCATCAAATTGATAGAGATGGCAAAATTGGAAGAATTCAGCATTGGAAGGGTTGTAGAATAGGCATGCTAATTCACTGCTGGTGGAGCTGTGAATTGGTCTAAATGTTACAGAAAAGAATTGGAATTTCTTTATTAATTTGATCCAGCATTATTCACTACTGGGCTTATACTCCCAAAAAGCTAAGAAAAGACCCATGTATACAAAATATGCATATATATATACATATATATAAATAAATACATACATACATATATGTATGTATGTGTATGTGTGTGTATAATATATATACATATATATATATAATAGTAAAAAGTTAGAAATAAGCAGAATGTCAAAACATCAAGGAATATTTAAATGTTGTGACCTAAACAACTTGACTATTTTTTAAAAATTACACTTGAAATTCCATCAAAGAAACTCCAAATGGGGTTATGAAGAGTCAGATATGACTGAAACAAACAAACAACAACAAAAAGGGATCTCATGGTGAGGAACTTCCTCTGCCAATCAGCGCCTTCTCTGTAATTCATAATCTTAGAGAGTTAACTGTGCCACTAAGAAGTGACTTGCCCCGGTTCATGGAGCCAGAATGTATCAGAGATGGGATATGAACCCTAGTCTTCCTGTCTATGAAGTTAGTTCTCCACTATACCATGCGACCTCTGTATGGAAAACACATTCATGTATTTGTTTAGATCTGCACAGATTGGTTCAAGGAACTCTTGGTGTAGAAATTCTACAAAATTCAGATAGGCAATTCATATGTAATATAAGTTAAAAGAATTACCTGAAGACACTGACAAGTTAGTTTCACTCCAGAATTAATTCTTTGGTGGAAGTAAGCTATATAGTTGGGATGAAAGTCTTCTTATGTTCATTACATTTATATTACTCTCCATATACTTTTTTTTTTAGTGAGGCAATTGGGGTTAAGTGACTTGCCCAGGGTCACACAGCTAGTAAGTGTTAAGTGTCTGAGGCCGGATTTGAACTCAGGTACTACTGACTCCAGGGCCGGTGCTCTATCTACTGTGCCATCTAGCTGCCCTTCTCCTATATTCTTTAATGGGAAGTAAGTTGTATATTTGATCTGAAGGTCTGCCCACATTCAACACATTGACATGATTCTCTCCAGTATGAATTATCTGGTGGTAAGTAAGGAACAACCTGGAGCTAAAAGCTTTCCAAAATTCATTGTCTTCATAAGCTTTCTTTGCAGGGTTCATTCTCTGATAGAAATAAGCTATATGATCTGGATAAAAGTCTCCCCAAATTCATAAGGTTTTTCTCTAGTGTGAATTTTCATTGAAAGGAAGCTGTGTGTTTACCTAGAAGCAGGGGAATACCTTATTTAATAAAAATTTCTGGGAAAAATGGAAAGCAATCTGGCAGAATTAGGCTTAGACCAACACCTTACATCATATTTTCCAATGCATTCTATTTTTTTTTTTTTTTTTGGTGAGGCAATTGGGGTTAAGTGACTTGCTAGTCACACAGCTAGTAAGTGTCAAGTGTCTGAGGCCAGATTTGAACTCAGGTCCTCCTGACTCCAGGGCCTATGCTCTATCCACTGCACCACCTAGCTGTCCCTCCAATGCATTCTAATTTTATTGTTTGTTTTTTTTTTGAGGGGCAATTGGGGTTAAGTGACTTACCCAGGGTCACACAGCTAGTAAGTGTTAAGTGTCTAGGCCGGATCTGAACTCAGGTCCTCCTGAATCCAGGGCTGGTGCTCTATCCACTGTGACACCTAGCTGCCCCCTCCAGTGCATTCTAAATGGATACATGACCTTAATATTAAAGATAATACTATAATTGTCCCCCCCCCCCTTGGGACAATGAGGGTTAAGTGACTTGCCCAGGGTTACACATCTAGTAAGTGAACTTGTCCTCCTGAATCCAGGGCCTGTGCTTTATCCACTGCACCACCTAGCTGCCCCCAGGAGATGTATTCTTCTTTTTTGTTTGTTTTTTTGGCAGGGCAATGGGGGTTAAGTGACTTGCCCAGGGTCACACTGCTACTTAAGTGACAAGTGTCTGAGGCCGGATTTGAACTCAGGTACTCCTGACTCCAGGGCTGGTGCTGTATCCACTGTGCCACCTAGCTGCCCCCAGGAGATGTATTCTTAACCAAACAAGATAAAGGAAAAGATAAAATAGATAACTCCTGGAACATAACAGGTACTTAATAAATACTGATTGATTGAAAAGCATCTGCAAAGACAAAATTAATAGAATTTGGGATAAGAAGGGAAGCAGTGAAATGGGAAATAATTTTTGTGTCTTTTTTTTTTTTTTGGATAAGGGTTTGGTATCCAAGATACATGTACTGAATGCAGGAAGATTTTTATCCAGATCACACAGCTTACATTTAAAAAATAGTTTTTATTGATTTTTTCTGGTTTGTACATCATCATTGTTTCCCCTATTTCCCCTCTAATTCCCACTCCCAGAGAGCCATCCTACATAACAAATAGTATTTTTTTCCATAAAAGTATTTTATTATTTTCTAGTTACATGTAGAGATAATTTTCAACATTTTTGTTTTGTTTTGTTTTTTGTGAGGCAATTGGGGTTAAGTGACTTGCCCAGGGTTACACAGCTAGTAAGTGTTGAGTGCCTGAGGCCGGATTTGAAATCAGGTCCTTCCTCCTGACTCCAGGGTTGGTGTTCTATCCACTGTGCCACCTAGCTGCCCCATAACATTTGTTTTTATAAGATTTCTAGTTTCAAAATTTTCTCCCTCCTTCCCCTCCCTCCCCTCTCCCCAAGACAGCAAGCAATCTGATAGTCATATATGTACAATCACATTAAACATATTTCTGCATTAGTCATGCTGTGAAAGAAGAATCAGAGCAAAAAGGAAAAACCTCAAAAAAGAAAAAAAATAGAAATAGTATGGTTCGATTTGCATCTAGATTCCATAGTTCTTTTTTTTTTTTTTTGTATTTGGAGAGCATTTTACATCATGAGTCCTTTAGAACTATCTTGGACTATGGTATTGCTGAGAAGAATCAAATCTATCACAGTTGATCAACACACAAGGTTGTTGATACTGTGTACAATGTTCTCCTGGTTCTGCTCATCTCACTCAGCATCAGTTCATGCAAGTCCTTCCAGGTTTCTCTGAAATCAGCCTGCTCATCGTTTCTTACAGCACAATAGTATTCCATTACATTCATATACCACAACTTGTTCAGCCATTCCCCAGTTGATGGGCAGCCCCTCAATTTCCAATTCCTTGCCACCACAAAAAGAGCAGCTATAAATATTTTTGCACATGTGGGTCCTTTTCCCTTTTTTATGATCTCTTTGGGAAAAAGACCTAATAGTGGTATTGTATACCAAAGGGTATGCACAGCTTTATAGCCCTTTGGGCATAGTTCCAAATTGCTCTCCAGAATGGTTGGATGAGTTCACAGCTCCAATAACAATGCATCAGTGTTCCAATTTTCCCACAGCTTCTCCAATGTTTATTATTTTCCTTTTTTGTCATATTAGCCAATCTGATAGGTGTCACGTGGTACCTCAGACTTGTTTTAATTTGCATTTCTCTAATCAATAGTGAACAAATCATATTTTTAAAGAAAAAGAGGAAAAAGCAACAAAACAATAAATATTTTAGAAGTTGAAAAACAGGTTCAATGTACTAAACATGTGGACCTCCTGCCTTTGTGAAGGAGTGAGTTGGAGATATCTTCTCATATCTCTGTTAGTCATTTGTGCTCTTTGTAATTCTGTTACATTAACTTTCGATTTGTGTGTGTATTCTTTTTATTTACACTGTTGTAGTCATTATGTATATTGTTTCCTTGGCTCTACTTCACTCTTCATTTCATTTCATTTCTTTCCATTCAATCTTTGTATTTATCATAGCACAGTGATATTCTATTATATTTATTTACCACAATTTGTTTAGACATTCCCCAATCAATGGGCATCTACTTTTGGGAAGAAGAGGACAGGAACAAGCAGGAGTAAGCACCTACTATGTGCCATGCACTGTGCTAAGTGCTTTATAGTTCTCATTTGATCCTCACAATAACCTGGGGAGATAGGTGCTATTCCAATCCTTATCTTGCAGTTGAGGAAACTGTGGCAGACTGAAGATAAGTAACTTGTCCAGGGTCACACAGGTAGTATCTGAGGTTAGAGTTGAACTCAGATCTTCCTGACTATAGTCCTGGTGCTCTATCCATTGTCATCTAGATGTCTCTCTGTTATCACAAAAAGTGCTGCTATATTTTGATGTATATGGGACATTCTTTTTATCAATGGCTTGAGATTTCAGTTTAATAATGGAGTCTCTGGATCAGAGTATGAGCATTTTAGTCATTTTATTTACATTATTCCTAATTGCTTTCTAAAAATGATCATACCAATCCACAGTTCTGTGAACAAAGTATTAGTGTGCCCAGCATCCCACATGCCCTCCAACATTGACTATTGTCATTTTTGGTCATCTTTGTCACGTTTGGGGTTTTGATTTTAATTTCTCTTATTATTCATGATTTGGAACATTTTCCCCCCATCTGGTTGTGAATATACTTTATAATTCCTATTTTGAGAATTGGTTGTTCATATCCCTTCACCATTTATCCATTCAGGAATGACTATTAGAACACATTCACATACATATACATATATATGTGTATAGTTTATATATCTTGGATATCAAACCTTTATCAAATAAATTTATATGGCAAGAGGTTAATCCCCAGAAGTTCAAGGATGCCTCCATTGTCCATCTTGATTAAGATAAAGGAAACAGATTGTCCTGTGACAATCACAGGGGGAGGGCCAGTGGCCGTTCTTCTTTAGTCATCGTTGGCAGCATTCTTGCCAGAGTCCTCCTTACTTGGTTGATCCTTCACTTGGAAGATGGTCATCTACCTGAAAGCCAATGTGGCTTCAGCAAGGGCTGAGGAATGGTCGATATGTTGTTTGCCAACTGACAATTCTAGGAGAAATGCCAAGAGCAAAACAGAGGTCTGTACACAACAACATTTGTAGATTTAATGAAGGCCTTTGATAATGACAGATGTGGGGGTGTTGTGAAAATTTGTAAGTCCAATGAAGAAAAAGAAACATCGAGGACTCCGGGCTGTAGAAAATAGGTTTATTGAGAGAGGGCCTATCTCACAATAAAGCTGGTCTCAGGCAGGTCTAGGACCCAAGAGACCCTGAACCTCTCTAGAATCAGCACTTTATACTCAATTAGGGCTCAAGAGTATTTATACCCTACTATTTTTAGACCAACTCCTCCCATTGCATCCTAGGTTTACTGCAAATAGTACAGAAATGCAACATTGAAATATAGTCACTGTCAACAAATCGTGAGCATGGTCCTATATGAAGTGACCATAGGTCAAAGTTTTGCCTGGCAGCTAGCCAATTTGGTGATCTACTCAGAGTTTTGTTGCAAAAGGTCTAGTTTATGGATCTCTAATCCTTATTGGTTCCTTCAGCTTAGAAGACACTAATTTTAGTACCTCGGTTGAACATTTAACCACAATGGAAAGGTGATGGTCAAGAATAAAGTTGGTACATAAGAACATGTTACATAATTTCTATTTTCCTTCTACATTGGCTTAGGACACTAAAGAATATTCAGAGCACATAAGAACAAATTACATAATATCTATACTAACTTAAGACACTAGAGAATATTTAAACATATTAAATCACCATTTGTATCATATTATACTGATTATTACCACAGTTAAATCACATATCTATCTAAGGGGTGGGGAAAATCTCACTCATAGGAGCTTGTAGAAAATTATGTCAAAATTTGGTTGCTTGGAAAAGTTTATTAGTATTGTAAGCCAGTTTCATGATGGCTTGTTTGTACAGGTTCTGGATAATAGACAATGCTCTCAAGCTTTTCCAGTCATCAGTGGGGTAAAGCAGGGCTCTGTGCTTGTTCCCATGCTTTTTAGCATGATGTTTTCAGCTATGTTGCCAGAAGTGAGGATGAACCTAGCATCAAGGTCAGCTACCATACCCATGGTAACTTCTTCAACTTGAAAAGGCTACAAGCCAAGACCAAAGTGGAGGGAGAGTTGATACGTGATTTTTTGTTCACAGATGACTGTGCACTAAATGTAGTCTCTGAAGCCAAGATGCAACAAAGTATGGATTCTTTGCTGCTTATGCTAATTTTGGCCTAATAACGAACACCAAGAAAACAGAAGTTATTTTATTTTATTTTTTGCTGGGCAATTGGGGTTAAGTGACTTGCCCAGGGTCACACAGCTAGTAAGTGTTAAGTGTTTGAGGCCGGATTTGAACTCAGGTCCTCCTGAATCCAGGGCTGGTGCTCTATCCACTGGGCCACTTAGCTGCCCCCAGAGGTTCTTTATCAGCCAGAACTACACCATCCCTTTGTGGAACCATTGGTTATAGCAAATGGAAAAGTTTTGAATACTATGGATAAGTTCAGTTACCTTGACAGTATACTTTCCAGAGATGTACACATTGATAATGAGGTTCTCTCTCTCTCACACACACACACACACACACACACACACACACACACACACACACACACACACACACACACACACACACACACACATACTGCCAGAGCTAGCTCAGTGCTTGGGAGGCTCCAAAGGAAAGTATGGGAGAGAAGAGGTATTAGGCTGCTTACCAAACTGAAGGTCTACAGATATGTTGTGTTGATCTCATTGTTGTATACTTGTGAAACCTGTACAGTATACCAGCACCAGGCCAGGAAACTGAATCAGTTACATTTGAATTGTGGCAGGAAGATTCTGAAGATCACCTGGCAGGATAAAGTACTGGATGCTGAGGTCCTTTCAAAACTAAACTGCCAAGCATTTAAACTCTACTGAAAAGAGTGAAACTCTGATGGGCTAGCCACATTGTTTGAATACCAAAAACATACTTGCTTAAAATACTATTTTACAGAGAACACACACAAAGCAAACACTCACATGGTGGTCAGAAGAAGCGATATAAGAACACTCTCAAGGTCTCTCTGAAATACTTTGGAATTCATTGTGTGATATGTGTTAAGGCTAAAATTTTAACTATTCTGTCTAAAATATCTAATGAGTGGTCACCAATAAATTATAAGCTTTAGCAAGAGTTAGACTTTTAAGCATTTATTTTTTATTTATTTATTTATCTATTTATTTATTTATCTATCTATCTATTTATTTATTTATTTATTGTGAGGCAATTGGGGTTAAGTGACTTGCCCAGGGTCACACAGCTAGTAAGTGTTAAGTGTCTGAGGCCAGATTTGAACTCAGGTCCTCCTGAATCCAGGGCCGGTGCTCTATCCACTGTGCCACCTAGCTGCCCCTGTAAGCATTTATTAAGGAGAATAAGAATTTGGTAAAGAGAGAAGGAAAGGCCTACATTCATCTATCCATTAAAGGGAGAGAGCATTCCTAGCTCCCTTCTCCACCAGAGTCCTCAGGAAAGAGACCAGTCAGAGTGACAGCCTCCTCCTTATTCCTCCCACAAGCAAACGTCACTTACTGACGCCAAAGGAAAGACTGCATGGTCTTGCCCTCAGAGACAGTCACCTCATGGCGGAGCTTTTCTACGGTAAGTGTCCAGCAGGTGGCGTCATTCCAATAGTCACATATGGGAGATACTGGCAAAGGACCATCCAGCATGGCATACTTGCATCAAAGAACGGGCTATGCTTTATGAGCAAAGCAGAATTGAAGTAGCTCAAAAGAAACTCAAGATATGCAAATTTAGAGAATCCATCCCACATCTTCACATGGACTATTTGTGCCCAACCTGTGGTAGTGCATTCTGAGCTCGTATTTGTCTGATCAGCTATAGTCAAACACACTGTAACCTGACTCTAACATGGTGATGACATTTTGGTCCTCAGGACCACAACCAACTCACTATCTGTATAATTTAAATTTGAGCTCACTCTTCCCAAAGATCTTGAATGTGCATGATGAGTTCTTGCCTGGTTTGAAGGAATGTTTTGTATCATCAACTATTTTCTTTTTTTTTGGTGAGGCAATTGGGTTAAGTGACTTACCCAGGGTCACACAGCTAGTGTTAATTGTCTGAGGCCGGATTTGAACTCAGGTACTCCTGACTCCAGGGCCGGTGCTCTATCCACTGTGCCATCTAGCTGCCCCATCAACCATTCTTACCATGCTAAAAAGCAATTAGGCATGCCTAATTAACAATGAGAAGCAGTCTGCAGAGAAATTCAACTCCTCAGATTACCCCAAGACCCCTGAGAAAGAAGTCAGTTGACCTCTTAGAATCTTAACCTAAGAGTTAATTTTGCATAGTTGAGTAAGTGGTCCTAGAGATGAGTGTTATATGAGAAAAAGGGAGGGAGGGAGGGAGGGAGGAAGGAAGGAAGGAAGGAAGGAAGGAAGGAAGGAAGGAAGGAAGGAAGGAAGGAAGGAAGGAAGGAAGGAAGGAAGGAAGGAAGGAAGGAGAGCGAGCACACAGAAGAGGTTATCATATTAAAAGAAAAAAAAGTAAAGGTTTTTATTTCATTGACCCATTCGTTACCCAAAGCCTTATGGCCCAAAAGGACCAGGCCGAGGGGCTCAGGGAAGTTAGTGAAGCCCCTCCTGGGCCTACCTCAGGACCCGCCCGCCATGGAAGTTCCGTTCCTCCTTTTCCTTTTCTCTCCCCAACACAGCAGGTTCTTCTCTTTTTCAGGGTGTGTCCTGCCGGCCTCTTCCTCTGGGAAGACCCGACCAAAGTTGGAGGAAAAGAAGCTCCAGCCGTTCTTGTCCATGCACGGAACACATGCCTTTAGCCTCCGGACTACGATTCACAGAATTCCTTGCGGCCAAGGTCGTCGCCACTTCCCCACGCCCCAGGACGGTTTTCGAGGTGAACTTCCGCCCCCGTTTCCTCTTTGTCCTTCGGCTCCGCCCCGCGAGTCTCCTTCGGCATCTCCGTGGCCACGGGACTCTGCTCTCCAGCCAATCAGCAGCGTCTCCCGGCGTCCCTCTCCGCCCCGCCCCCCCAGAGATCAGGCTTCATTCTGCAGCTAGAGCTGCTCGCTGTCCCCGCGCCTGAGAGCGGTCTGGGCTAAGGTTGGGGATGGCTGGGATCCTATTGCAGGCCGAACGGCCTCCTCCAGAAACGTCCTGAGCCTCAGCCCCGGCCCGGCCCGGCGCGGGATGTGCCGTCCCACCTCCGGGCCGGGCCGATCGCGGGCCTTGTCTGCCCCCAGGCCTGGCTGCTGAGGAGGAGCCAGGGAGGGAGGGATGGATCCGGGGATGATCCCGGTGTGCGGGGCGGCGCGGGCCCCACAGGTGAGCTTCCTGGGGAGGAAAGGGGGGAGAAACGGGAGGGAGTGGCCTGAGGTGTAGACACTCCTTTTCCCCGCCTGCTGGAATGACCCCGAGTGTAGATACCTCCCCCTTGGCCACGTGCTGGCACCGAGAACCCCAGGGAATCCCCTGTGGTGGCATATGTAAAGCATTCTGCAAACCTTACACCAGCCTCCGTGTAAGGACCACTTGTAGTCACTGGGGGTATCTCAGGAGATGACTCCCAATCTAGGACACCCCCCCCCCCTTCCCCGCCCCCTTTGCTTCTCAGCCCATCCTGGGGTTTCCTCCTGCCCAAGGGTCTCACCTACTGCTGAGACCCAAGAGACTCTTGTCATCAGAGATAATATATGTAGAGCACTTTGCAAACCTTGTGTCAGTGTATAAATATCATCCATTATGATTAAGGGTGTGCCATTCCTTGTTTTTTCAGCCTCCATTGAATTTTCCTCCTATTTTATTTTTATTATTTATTTATTTTTTGCGGGGCAGTGTGATTTAGTGACTTGCTCAGGTTCACATAGCTAGTGTCAAGTGTCTGAGGCTGGATTTGAACTTGGGTCCTCCTGAATCCAGGGCCAGTGCTTTATCCACTGCGCCACCTAGCCACCCCCTTACCCCTCCTCCTATTTTATTTGTTTGGTTTGGGTTTTTTTGTTTGTTTTTAGTGAGGCAATTGGGGTTAAGTGACTTGCCCAGGGTCACACAGCTAGTAAGTGTTAAGTGTCTGAGGCCGGATTTGAACTCAGGTTCTCCTGAATCCAGGGCCCGTGCTCTATCCACTGCGCAACCTAGCTGCCCCTCCCTCCTCCTATTTTAATTAATTAATTAATTAATTTTGGGGGGCAGGCAATGGGGGTTAAGCGACTTGCCCAGGGTCACACAGCTAGTAAGTGTCAAGTGACTGAGACCAGATTTGAACTCAGGTCCTCTTGAACTCCAGGGCCAGTGCTCTATCCACTGCACCACCTAGCTGCCCCCAGCATTTCTTTCAAATATGAGTTTAAAAAAATCTGAGAAGTCTATAGGCTTCACCAGACTGCCAAAAGAGTCCATGATACAAAAAAGATTAAGAACCCCTGGCTTTAGAGGAAATTCTTTTGTAATCACAAACTCCATAATGTCACTCAGTTTTTGGAAGGAACCTTTAGAAGCTATCTAGTCCAACATATACCCCCTCATTTTATTTTTTATTAATTTTTTTCAAAGTACAAAAATCTGCCTTCTCTTTTTCCCAACTTCTGCCTCTGCCTCATCCCATTGAAAAAGCAAGAAAAAACTAAACCTCTGTTACAAACATGTATACTCAAGCAAAACAAATTACTGGCTTGTCCATGTCCAACAAAGAAATAGTTTAGTCTGTTCTCTGAGGCCATCGCCTCTCTCATTAGTCCTCTGGAATCATGGTTGGTTATTGCATTGATCAGACTCCTATGTCTTTCAAAGGTCTTTGTTTTTTGCAATATTGCTGTTACTATAAAAATTGTTCTCCTAGTTCTGTTCACTGCATCAGTTCATACAAGTCTTCCCATTTTTCTCTAAAACTACCCCCTTCATCATTTCTTATGTCACAGCACAGTAGTATTCCATCACATTCATATATCATAACTTATTCAATTCTTCTCCAATTGACGGGCATCACTTTAGTTTCTTTTTTTTTTTTTTTTTAGTGAGGCAATTGGGGTTAAGTGACTTGCCCAGGGGCACACAGCTAGTAAGTATTAAGTGTCTGAGGCCAGATTTGAACTCAGGTACTCCTGACTCCAGGGCCGGTGCTCTATCCACTGCGCCACCTAGCTGCCCCCATCATTTTAGTTTCTAACTCTCTGCCACCACAAAAGGAGCTACAATAAATATTTTGGTACTTATATGGGTTCTTTTCCCCTTTTTGTAATTTCTTTGGGGGCGGGGCTGACCTATGTACGGTATTACTGGTTCAAAGGGCACGCATATTTTAATAGCTTTGGGACATAATTCCAAATTGCTTTTCAGAATAGTTGGACCAGTTTATAGTTTCACCAACACTACCTTAATGGACCTGTTTTTCCATACCCCTTCAGCACTTCATTTTCTTCTTTTGTCAGCTTTCAAGCTTGGGGGACTGGGAAGATGGTTGGTGCCCTCGATGGTAATAAGAAAGTTAGGAAGAGGGGAGGGTTGGGGAGAAAGATAATAGATAAAGATAATGCCTAGACATGTTGAGTTTATGATGTCTAGAAGACATCTTTTTTTTTTTTTTTAGTGAGGCAATTGGGGTTAAGTGACTTGCCCAGGGTCACACAGCTAGTAAGTGTTAAGTGTCTGAGGCTGGATTTGAACTCAGAGACTCCTGACTCCAGGGCCAATGCTCTATCCACTGCACCACCTAGCTGCCCCCTAGAAGACATCTTAATCATGTCAACTTGTCTACTGTGACTGGAGGTCACGAGAGAGGTTAGAGCTGGACAAATACATCTGAGGATCATCACATTGTCATTGGGCTTACACAGGGCAGCCTGGGAAAACTCAGGGACAGGGAGGCCACAGGCAGGCAGAGCCCACAGATAGGCAGGCTGAATTCAGGGCTCTTCTAGAAGTTTCAAGGGCAAAGCTGGAGGTTGCAGGCAGAGCAGGGCTGGATCAGGGAGAAGAAGCATCCTTGGAAAGTCCTGGAGAGGTAAACAGTGCTGGGGAACCTTTTTGGATCAGTTGTGGTGGTGGTGGTGGTGGCAGGGGCAATGGGGAATAAATGTTTGTTAATGGTAGGGGGAAGTCATTCAATAAAAGTAAATTGGAAACTTGGGAACCATGCCCAAGGTTAGACAGCTCTAAAAGAGTAGTTAGAATGAGAGAAAGAATTTCATGTGAAGTATCTTCTTTAAAATAAAAATGTTACCAAAACTTGAGAATTAATGGTTGCCTTGGGGAAAGTGGGGACTTAGACTAGCAGGAATATATGAGGTAAGGCTGTTTTCATAAAGTGGCTGGTGCCATAGAGGGCCTGTTCTCTCACCAAGAAGTTTGAATTAACCAGTGAGAAATTGTGTAATCAGGAGGAAAGTGCTAGGGACAGTGTCTCTTATCTGATAGAAGTAGTACTTGATTATTAATGGAAATTTTTTGGGGGAATGTTTAATGATGGTGTTGACCCCTGGGAAAATCTGGGCCCCAATTCTGATCTAACAGTTTCAAACTGCCCCTAAGAAGACCCTAGCATATACTAGCAGTTTTTAACTGCCCCTGTTCTGGACAGAGATAATTTCAAGGCATTTCTGCAACCTTGTTCCTGTAATCTCTCAACACCTTCAACACTTCCTTCCAGCAATTAAACTGTTCTGCGTATCCAGCTTGTATACCCTCCTGCTGTTTCCATGACAATGTCCTATAAGAATCTACTTCCCCCCTTTCTACCTGGGCATCCCTGTCTGAATTAGGCAGCATGTTGTCCCAAATTTCTTGACCCTGAATAAATGGTCAACTGGTCCAAGGTTTGTTCCCCATTGCCACCCCCCTTCTCCCCCCCCACCTCCCCCAGCCTAGGTTCACAGTGTTAGTGCTGTGTACTTAATTGTTTTTTTTTTTTTTAAGTGAGGCAATTGGGGTTAAGCGACTTGCCCAGGGTCACACACAGCTAGTAAGTGTCTGAGGCCAGATTTGAACTTAGGTATTCCTGAATCCAGGGCTGGTGCTCTACCCACTGCACCACCTAGCTGCCCCTGTGTACTCAATTGTAAGGGACATGTGGATATTATTGATTGTCAGGGGCTTTAAGAATTAAGTGCTCCTTTGCTCTGTTGGAGAGAGCCTACGCAGGTGAGAAGGAGCCATAGAACAAGACCCTTGTCATTGTGTAGGGACATAACAGTAAACTGGGAACCTGAAAACCTGAGTTCAAATCCCACACAGTCACTTCACCCTTGTAACCATACCCGAAACTTCTTAGCCACTTCATCTCATCTGGAGTTTCAGGTGAGTGGCAGTCTCTGAATAAGCAAGAATGAATTTTGCGTTTCAGGAAGCAGTGACATTTAATGACGTGGCCGTGGACTTCACCCATGATGAGTGGAGACACCTGGGTCCTTCTCAGAAAGAGCTGTATAGAGATGTGATGCTGGAGAACTACAGGAATCTGGTCTCTCTAGGTAAGAGAGACTTCTTATGCCTTGCAGTGTGTACCTTGGAGGCTGCTGGCGTGTTGCTGTACTTGCTAAAGGCTGTGGAATGTTTGCATTTCTTAGCAGTGTTTGTTGGCCATGGAGACACCTGTGATTCCTAATCCCTTTGTTTCTTTGAGTCAGGGCACTTTTATACTTTCACAAGCATTTATGTAGCATCTACTATATACCTGGCACTGTGCTACTAAGTGCTTTATGATTATTATCTCATTTGAGCTTCACAACAGCCCTGGGAAGTAGGTGCTATTATTACCTCCATTTCATAGATGAGGAAACTGAGTTCCAGATTTAGTGATTGGCCCAGGGTCACACAACTAGTGAGGATCTGAAGCAGTATTTGAACTCAGATCTTCCTGACTGTTCTATCCACTGTGCCACTTAGCTGCCTCTACTCAGTAGAAAGGAGTCTGCTTTGTAAAACTGGAAAGGGATGTCTTCACTTGGCTGCCCATGAAGCTCTGCCTTCTGCATCTTCTTTTACCTCAAGTCAAGGATACTCTCCCCTTGAGAGTATCTTGTCTTGAAGACAAGAATCTTAGCTTTCTAGTAGGTAGGTAGGTGCTACAGTGGATATAGCACTGGTCTTGGAGTCAGAAAGACCCGGATCCAAATACTGCCTCACTCACGCTGTGACCCTAGGCAAGTTACTTAACCTCTCCGTGTCTGTGTCCTTAACTGTGAAATGAGAAGATTGGACGCAGTGGCTTATAAGGTCACTTCCAGCTCAATCTGTGATCCTATGAGATGAACAAACGACTTGATTTTCTTTCTTTTTCCAGTTCCCTACCTTTGAACTATATATACTGTCATCCTCATCAAAAGGAAAAACAAAAACCAAAAAAACCCGCTTCCCAGGAACTCTGTATAAACATCTTTCCGAGGTTATTCTGGAGTGCTTACTTGTCCCGGAAAACAAATGGGTGTGGTTGAATTTGAAGGTGGCTCTCTGTCCTCAGAACTTTTTATTTTCCCCAAGTAGGGCTTCCAATTTCCAAACCAGACGTGATCTCGCAGTTGGAACAAGGGGAAACCCCGTGGATCATGGAGAGCGTAGGGTTAAGAGGTAAGTGAGTGAAAATGCAGCAGATACCTTTGTCTGGAATTCTCCTCTTTAGTCAGGAGGCAGAAGCTTTTGAAAGTTTGAATAGGAAATTATCCTCAGCTCTCTACCTAATGGAGGAGGCCGGCCGAGGAGGAACTTTGAGCTTCTGCTCCCTCATATGTTGTTCCCCACAAATCACTTTCCTACAGCTTTTCTTTCATGTTCGCCTCTAGTCAGAGAAGAGAGAGCAGTAACCCTGGCAGGACACAAAGCTTTCTCTCTCCCATTTCCTTAAGGTTCATTTTCTGAAGCAGCCTCTACCTTGCCTCCGGTGACTCTTTCTTTCCTTCTTTCCTTCTTTCTTTCCTTCTTTCTTTCTTTCTTTCTTTCTTTCTTTCTTTCTTTCTTTCTTTCTTTCTTTCTTTCTTTCTTTCTTTCTTTCTTTCTTTCTTTCTTTCTCTCTTTCTCTCTTTCTCTCTCTCTCTCTCTCTCTCTCTCTCTCTCTCTCTCTCTCTCTTTCTTTCTTTCTTTCATGAGGCAATTGGGGTTAAGTGACTTGCCCAGGGTCACACAGCTAGTAAGTGTTAAGTATCTGAGGTCAGATTTGAACTCAGGTACTTCTGACTGCAGGGCTGGTGCTCTATCCACGGCAGTGCCACCTAGCTGCCCCTCGGTGACCATTTCTTACACTAATCTGTTTGGATGCTTGTGAGATATAGAGTCCAGGCCTGTCCTAGGCCTCACAAGAGAAGGAGGCAACATCTGGGACCTGATATGGGAAAGGGCCAATAAGAATGGTTTCCCATTATTTGGTTAAAATGAATTGTAGAGTTGTTCTATCCTGGGCCTGAAGAGAAGCAGGTAACTAACACAGAGTGAAGATACTGGAAGGCGAGATAGTTAAAATGGAAAATGAACAAAGTGCTTTTGGCATTGGAATCAATGCTAAGATGGAGGAGGAGGCTCTTAAAAAGAGGGTGTAGAGTTCAGAATAAAATGTGCAGGATGGGATAAGGGGAGTCTTTCAGGAGCAGCAGAGTAGAGTGGAAGGGTTGATGGGTGAACTGGGACAAGGTTTGGGAGGTCTTTGAATGCCTCCTTAAGATGCATTTCTCCTATCTTGTTGTTTGTCCTTCATTCTGGAAGAGGACCGTGACTCTGGGTGATGTCATGACTTGTACTGAATTGGATTTAAGCGAGGGCTGTGCACGGTCACCAACCTTACTCTTTCCTGCAGAGCCATCTGGGTTCATTGGCAAGATACATACCAGGAAAACTGGAGAGGGCCCCAGATGTTGAAGGCAATTGGGGTTAAGTGACTTGCCCAGTTAGTAGGTCACACAGTCAGTAGATGTCTGAGGTGAGATTTGAACTCAGGCCCTCCCAACTTCAGGGCCAGTGTTCTATTCACTGTACCACCTATTTGCCCTCCTATTTTGTAGGTAAGTTAGGGAGGCATTGGAATAGTGTTGGAATAAAGTGATGTATATAGTAAGGTTAATATGAAAACTGGGGGAAGAATGGATTGGAATGGGGAGAAACTGGGGTACAGATAGGAATTAGAAGCCAGTTTGTTCCAGATATTTCTCAGGGAGTTTAGATTTTGGCCTTAGGTTTTTTCCACCAGTGATCTCTGAATATTCTCTGATATACCGCTTTGTTCTCATCCTCCCTTTATTTAGTCACCCGGTAAATCTCCCTCTCTTTCCAAGATGGGTTCATATTTTCTGTGCTGACCTTTCTCCCTTCCATCTGTGACTTGGGTGCAGGCATAAACGTCCCAATCAAGTCACTTAATGGTACAGGCCTTGAAAGGATAGTCAGCTTCTCTTTATAAGATCAGGACATGAGGGGACCTACATCTCTGCAGGCCAGAGTAGTGGATCACCCCCACTTAGGTGATTTTTAATCACAGTAATTCTAAAGTCCTTTGTCCCCGAGGGTGAAAAAGTCTTCTAAAACTCTCTGCTGATTTCTTCCATTTTTCTTTTGTTTGTCCATCCATTTTCACCTTTAAATGACTTCACTTAATTGAGTCTCTGAGTTTTCTTTAAATTAGTTTTAACTCACTGCTTCCGACTCTTCTGTGAGATGATACTGGTTATAATTTCCCACTAGCCTTCTCCATATATTTTCACTGTTTGCCTTGGCTGTTGTCTATCTGCTTGGCAAGGAACTCAGTCAGTCAACAAGTATTTTATTAAGTGCTTATTCTGTCCCAGGCAGCACTAGGTGATACAGATACAAGTACAAAGACATCCAAGATTTGCTAAGCCACTTTTTTTTTTCTTTTTTCTTTTTTTTTTTTTTTAGTGAGGCAATTGGGGTTAAGTGACTTGCCCAGGGTCACACAGCCAGCAAGTGTTAAGTGTCTGAGGCCGGATCTGAACTCAGGTACTCCTGACTCCAGGGCCGGCGCTCCATCCACTGCTCCATCCAGCTGCCCCTGCTAAGCCACTTTTTGTACTCTTGTTCTCTTTGTTATGAAATTTGGTTTTTGCCAGTTAAACTTTCATTGTGACATTGGAATAGTTTGTTCCTGTCATTTCTTTCATCTCTATCTTATTGTTCATAAATAACTTGTTGAAATAGATCAGGCTAGAGTTGCATTCATTGGTGTGTGTTTTTTTTTTTTTAGTGAGGCAATTGGGGTTAAGTGACCTGCCCAGGGCCACACAGCTAGTAAGTGTTAAGTGTCTCAGGTCAGATTTGAACTCAGGTACTCCTGACTCCAGGGCCGGTGCTCTATCCACTGCACCACCTAGCTGCCCCCTAGAGTTGCATTCTTAATAACTGGTGGTCTGAGTACATAAACAGCTGATCCTACCTCAAAAGATTGTTGTGAGGCTCAAATGAGATATTTGTAAAGCAGAAAGCATGAAATAGTGTTCCTTGTTGCCTTGGGGTGTCTGATAAAACTAACTCGTTTATAAAGCCTAGGAATCATCCTTATTTTTAGCTGAATGGGAGTGGGGTGAGGTGTGGTGTCTTTATATTGAGAATTTTAAGAATGATACAATTCAAAAAAAAAAAAAAGGGGACAGCTAGGTGGCGCAGTGGATAAAGCACTGGCCCTTGATTCAGGAGTACCTGAGTTAAAATCTGGCTTCAGACACTTGACACTTACTAGCTGTGTGACCCTGGGCAAGTCACTTAACCCCCATTGCCCCACAAAAAAAAAAAAAAAAGAATGATTACAATTCAGTTGTTCCAACTCTATATGAGACAGGATCTCATACTTGGTTTATCAATAAAATAAGTTAAAGTTTTCAGGTTATCTAAAACTTAAGTTCTTAGCACCTGTGGAGGTCAAAGTTAATATATGGAGAGTTAATTGGCTGACTTGCTAAAATATTGGGGTCCCAAAAATAATGGGGGACCTCTAGGTTCAAAGCTCCCTCTCCTCTGAACTGCCCTTTTAGATATTTCTCCCAGGACAATAAGAAGGAGCCTTACAGCTTCTTTTCCACAAAAGGATCGGATTTTATTACTGGGAATTAATTAAACAACAATGGTGAAATTAATAAAAATCAAAGATAAGGACGTAGGGAAAAAGAAGTACATATAAATTCTCCTAGCTCTAACCTAAGTCTATACACGCTCTCACCCTTCTTGTCCAGCAGTCTGCTACCTTTACTGAAGATTCAAAGAGGGACTCTACAAGATTTATTTATTCATTCATTTATTTATTTAACGGGGCAGTGAGTTAAGTGACTTGCCCAGGGTCACACAGTTAGTAAGTGTCAAGTGTCTGGGGCCGCATTTGAACTCAGGTCCTTCTGAATCCAAGGCCGGTGCTTTATCCACTGCACCACTTAACTGCCCCCGGGACTCCACAAGATTGAGAGCCATTTTGCTTTGTTTTATGAATTGCCTTGGCCAAAGAATTAATTTCTTGGAATTTAGATTTAGTCTGTTGCCAGAACCGTACTTCAGACTTTTCCAAAATCTGCCTCGCTTGCCTTTTACAGTCATAGCTTTGTCTTGGCCCAACTGGTCTCTTGTGGCATCTTGGCTCACATCTACCCCTCCTTTATTGGCCAGAAGGGTAGGAGTTCTTTCAGACCCCCCTCCCTTTGGCCAAAAGGGGGAAATTTCAAGATATTAGGAGACATGCTATTTTCCAGAGCTAATACCCAGTAAGCAAATTGTGCCCTGAGCTTGGCATAACAACAATCCTTCGCAATTACCCTCTGGGTGATGTCACCCTTCTGCAAAATTATATAATTACTGTATTGCTCTTACCACCACCAGGTATTCTCTGTACCTGCTCTATTCATGTTTCAGTCACGAAGCCGTGCTATGAATCATACTTGTCTCATTGTTGCTGTTACTCCTCATTGTCGGGTCTACGATTCACTGCACAGCCATTGGTATATCTCCTCACACTGCCTTAAGTCCCACAACTAGGGGCAGGCCCCTGCCCTTTCTTGTTTGCAAGTCATTTCCCTCACTTGGAAATTAAACTCTTGTTTGATGCCTGATTTTTCTGTCTCTAACTAGCTCTGTTTAGCTCTGGCTGCCCACAGGTGTCAGGCCAGTTTGGTCCAGTTGACACCTTTGAGAGCCCAAGGTTATACCTCCATGCTCCATGATGAGGCATTGGTTTATAACCTTGCAGATGTTTTTTTTTCCTTCTCTATCAGACACAATAGGGCCTCTCTATGTACCCGAACTCTGTATTGTCATGGTTAAATATAACCTAATAGAAGAGCCTAAAAATGGCATCAAAATAGAAGAAAAATTGTAAAAGTAGCTGAATTAGACCCAGAGTTCATATGAAAGATCCTTGCTGGGTTTGACATAATTGTGGAAATATCCAGAGGGTGATTTACAAGGTAACTGAAGGAGGAGAAGGTACCTAAACTGTGCAAAAACAAAGATGCTATTAATACTAGGGGAAAAAAAAATGATTGGAAGGATAACATTTTGGACTATAGACTAGTTTCTCATCTTTATAGAAACTCTCTTGTAAATAAGCTGGATGTATTTGGAACGATATTTTCAGTGATAATATTAGTAGTAGAGTAGGCACATCTTCAGGTGATATTCTACAATGAACAATATCTTTAGGTCCCATATTTGATTGAAAGATGTAGAGAATATCCTATTTATTGTGTATGATTATTTTAAAAGAATATAATATTCTTTGAAAGATGATATCAAAGATAACTATCTATTGGTGCTCTAATCACTAATATCAGGAGAGATGATAAGCTCATTGAAGCAGGACCAGTAGTCTGGGAGGTACAGCCACTCCTAGGACTCCTACCCTGGTTTGTGGATGGAAATTGGTCAGCAATTGTTGCTGGTAGTGATGAGGAAGGTGGGCCCCCTCTCCACAGTGATTTCCCCCTCAAAGATGTGTATGGGAATTTAATGGAAACATGTCAGGTGGTTTGGGAGGTAATGCTTGTGCTCTTGGTCCTAGCTAAGTTCAGAGACTGGATTTGAACCTGTGTGTCTTCTAGCTCTCCATGTAGTGCTACTCTTCCATACCAACAATGGCTGCCAGTTTGGTTAGATGTCGTATACATCATCTTTTGTTCCTTCTTGAACATTTAGACATCTAACTTTTCTCTGCTTTAACTAGCACCTCTTGTTCTCAAGCTGTTGACCTTTTTCTCGTGTCTTTCCTGCATCCCCCTCATTTCTCTTTCCATTTTTTCCCTCTACCTCTCTAACTTTATCTTCAAAGTCCTTTTTGAGCACCTCTATGGCCTGAGACCAATTTGTATTTTTCTTGGAAGCTTTAGATATAGGGCCCTGATGTTGACATCTTCCTCTGAGGGTGCCCCTTGGTCTTCCTTGTTACTGAAGAAACTTTCTATGGTCCTCACCTTTCTCTGTCGGCTCATCTTGCCTTTCTTTTCCTTAACTTTTAGCTCCTTAAAGTGGGGCACTGATTCCAGCCTGCAGTATCCCAAGCTTAAGAAGTCCCAGGTGGTATGATTTAAGGAGAATCAGGTTCTTCCCTCACCTGGCCTGTTTCCTGGTCCTAGATGACCCCAGACCAACTTGCTAATCAACCCAGCTTTGTGTGTTGTGGTTGTTAGCTCCACGAGCCTGTGCCCTCCCCCACCTGGGCCACTTCTACTCGAGCCAACCACCTGGTTCTCAGCAGGGGTGTAAAATCCAAGTTCTGCCTTAGCCCAGCATAGACCCTGTAGTCTCCCCCCCTGCCCAGGGCTCAGCCCACTCACCCAACTGTGAGCTTAGTTTCAGACGATACTGGCACTTCAGCTGATTCAGAGGCTCTGGGGGTCTCCTTCTCTGGTGAGACCTTCCTGGGACTGGATCTGCGTCAGGGTGACTGTGGGGTTGGGCCCGACTCCTGCATCAGCACAGCAGCTCCCTCCTTCTGACCTTCCAAGCCGTTCTTGGTTAGAGATGATTTCAGCACATTCTTCTGTGGGTTTTGCTGCTCCGGGCATTTTCCCTATGACCTTATTTGGATATTTTTGGAGCAATCATGTCATGAGTTCAGGAGCTCACTCACCTCTTGTTCTCCATGATTTCCCATAAATATGCAAAATTTCTTTATAAAGTATAGTCATTCAATACATGTAAGGTGGCATTATTTTTTTAATATCATCCTTGAAGGCACTGGTGGAATTAGCAGTAGAAGGGAAGACAGTACAAGAGTTGCGGTTCTTTTTCTTCAAATGGAGAAAAGAGATAATAGTAATGTGTTTATTTGCTTGTTACAGATTGGAAGGCCAGGCCTAAAACAAATGAATCAGCTTCAAAACTGAGCTTTACTATGGATAAGGTCATTCCAAGAAGAAATCCAAGTCATGGTCCAACAGGTTTTCCATATTGAAAGAAGCCTGGAATTATGATATTGAGACACTTTCCCAGGATAACGAGTGTGAGAAACTTTTCACCTGTGAGTCAAACATTCAGCATCATAGAAAACATTTTGAAGAGAGAACTTTTGGATACAGTGAATGTGGGAAAACATTCCTCCAGGGAAAACATCTTAATGAACATCAGAGAATTCATACTCTAGAGAAACTTCATAAATGTAATGAGTGTGGGAAAGCTTTCAGCTATAGCTCATCCCTTACTTTCCACCAGAGAATTCATACTGGGAGAAACCTCATGAATGCAATGAATGTGGAGAGGTCCTTTCGATGGAGTTCACAACTGACTTACCACCAGAGAATTCATACTGGAGAAAAACCTTATCAGTGTAATGAATGTGGGAAGACCTTTATCCAGAGAACACAACTCACTTCTCATCAGAGAATTCATACTGGAGGAAAGCCATATGAATGTAATGAATGTGGAAAGCTTTTAGATATAGCTCATCCCTTACTTACCACCAGAGAATTCATACTGGAGAAAAAACCTTTTGAATGTAATGAATGTGGGCAGGCCTTCAGGTCAAATACACAACTTAATTCTCATCAGAGAATTCATACTGGAGAAAAACCTTATCATTGTAATGAATGTGGGAAGACCTTCATCCAGAGCACGCAGCTTACTTTTCATCAGAGAATTCATACTGGTGAGAAACCTTATGAATGTAATGAATGTGGCAAGGCCTTTATCCAGAGCACACATCTTACTTACCACCAGAGAATACATACTGGAGAAAAACCTTATGAATGTAATCAGTGTGGGAAAGCTTTTAGCTCCAGTTCATCCCTTACTTACCATCAGAGAATTCATACTGGAGAAAAGCCTTTTGAATGTCATGAATGTGGACAGGCCTTCAGGTCAAATTCACACCTTACTTCCCATCAGAGAATTCATACTGGAGAGAAACCTTATGAATGTCATGAATGTGGACAGGCCTTCAGGTCAAATACACAGCTTGTTTCCCATCAGAGAATTCATACTGGGGAGAGACCTTATGAGTGTAATGAATGTGGGAAGGCCTTTAACCAGAGCACACAGCTTACTTTCCACCAGCGAATTCACACTGGAGAGAAACCTTATGAATGTAATGAATGTGGGAAGGCTTTTATTCAGAGCACACAACTTACTTACCACCAGAGAATTCATACTGGAGAAAAACCTTATCTATGTAATGAATGTGGTAAAGTTTTCAGGCACAACTCATCCTTAATTTACCACAAGAGGAGTCATACTGGAGAAAAACCTTATTAGTGTTGTTAAGGGGTAAAATTCTAGCTAAACTGTCTAAAATATTTAATGAGTGGTCACCAATAAATTATAAGCTTTAGCAAGAGTTAGACTTTTAAGCGTTTATTAAGGCGAATAGAATTTGGTAAAGAGAGAGAGAAAGGCCTAGATTCTTATCTATTAAAGGGAGAGCACATTTCTAGCTCTGCTTTCCACCCGAGTCCAGAGGAAAGAGCCCCAGAGCGAGCGCCAGTCTCTTCCTTCCCTCTCCCACTAGCTAGCGTCACTTCCTGACGCCAAAGAAAAGACTCCTGGTCTTGCCCTCAAAAACCTTTGCTTCATGGGTGGAACTCTTCTACAGTAGGTCTCCAGCAGGTGGCGTCATTCCAATCGTTACAGTGTAATGACTATGGTCATGCCCTTAGATGAAACATACTAAATGTCAGCAAAACATTCATACTGGAGAGAAACTTCTAGTCTTTTGAAAGCCTTTCTTACCTGGGACACAAAACATAACATGGAAGAATTAATATTGTAGCAAGAACAAATTATAATGGTAAAAAAGTTTTTAGGCAGAGCCACATTATTGAATATCAAATAATTCATATTAGAGAGAGCTCCTTTAGAGGAGTGGCCCTTAGCCATAAAAATGTCTCTTTCCTAATTATCAGAATTTATACTGGAGAGAAACCATACTAATGTAGTGAATGTGGGAGACCCTTTTGTTGGAAGATACTCTTAAAGAATTTTATGTTAATATTTCATGTTAATGTAGGAACTGAAGCAAAAATTGATTTTATTTGTAAACCTTACTGAACACCAATGAATTCACATTTGACAGATGTCCTACAAACACTTCACTGACTATTTCACAAAATCACAGAATTTCAGAGCTACATGGGACTCAAACTATTTAATCCAATCCATACTGGATAAAGCATGCCCCAAGACAGCATACCTCACAAATAGTTATTCAGCTTCTATTTGAAGATCTCCAGTAAGGTAAAAAAATCGCACTATCTTCCAAGGCAGCTCATTTGACGATGGGAAAACTCTCATTATTAGGAAGCTATCATGTTCCTATGAATTTTCTTTTTGATAAACATTGCCAATTCTTCCAACAGGTTGATCATGGCATGAATTTGGGCTCTTTCACTATCTTCATTGTCCTGTTTTGGCCACATTTTTTCCATTTCCTTTCTAAAATAGAATTGGACACAATATATTCTAGGTGTGCGTTAACCAAGGCAGAGTACAAGAAGACTCTCACCTTGGGGGCAGCTAGGTGGCACAGTGGATAAAGCACTGGCCCTGGATTCAGGAGCACCTGAGTTCAAATCTGGCCTCAGACACTTGACACTTACTAGCTGTGTGACCCTGGGGAAGTCACCTAACCCCCCCCAAAAGAAGACTATCACCTCTTTGTTTCTAAAAACTATGTCTCAAAGTAGCTGAAGATCATAATCCAATGTAGTGTCCATTGACTGAGCCATGCCTTTTCTTGTCTTTCCTTTTCTAAATAACTTGAGGGAATTATTTTTCATGTATACCTCTTTTTCTTATTGTTTCATTTTATTTTGACAAGGCAGACTTTTTTTTGTGTGAGGCAATTGGGGTTAAGTGACTTGCCCAGGGTCACACAGCTAGTAATTGTTAAGTGTCTGAGGTAGGATTTGAACTCAAATCCTCCTGAATCCAGGGCTGGTGCTCTATGACAAAGCAGACATTTCCTAACAAACACTCTCATTGACAAAATTCAGTCCCTCAAGCAGCTAAGCAAATTCAACTGATAGAAATTTTTACTGATAGTACATGACATTCCTCTTTGATAATTTACCACTTATTAACCATAAAGGGAGGTATGTTTTAAGTTTTATAATTCAGTACAAAACATTTTCTTATGTACATAACCAGAGTTTATTGCCTTTTTCTTCTTTTTTTTTTTTTTTTGGTAGGGCAATGAGGGTTAAGTAACTTGCCCAGGGTCACACAGCTAATAAGTGTCAAGTGTCTGAAGTCAGATTTGAACTTAGTTCCTCCTGAATCCAGGGCAGGTGCTTTATCCACTGTGCCACCTAGCTGCTCCTCCTATATTGCCTTTTAATATTACCTTTATTCAAATTGTACTCAGTATGTATCTTGTTCTTTAGGCTATGCCTTCCTTTCATTTCCTATAAGTCTTCCCATGTTCCTCTGAATTTATATCAATTATATTACATGGCATTTGGATACTATTTTTTCCTAATTTCCTAATTATTGGGTTCAACATTACATTTTCCTTCAAATTTTTGCTGTTACAAAAAGTACTAAGAACATTTTTGTATATGTGTGTCCTTTCTTACTGTTATTGACCTGTGGGGCATAAATCTAGTAGACTGATGGATTCAGGAGGATGTGGGTTCAAATTCTGCCTCAGACACTAGCTGTGTGAACCTGGGCAAGTCACAACACTGCCTCCAGAGAGAGAGAGAGAGAGAGAGAGAGAGAGAGAGAGAGAGAGACTGTTGAATTAAAGAGTATGAGAAAGCAACTTCTTGTATAATTCTAAATCATTTCCCAGAATAGTACCTACTCACAGCTACATCAGCAGTAAATTAGCCTACTATTGAATTATTTCAGCATTTACTCTCTGCCAATTTGATGTATGTGACTTGATAACTCAGAGTCACGCAGGCTGTCCCCCATGACTGTAATGGATGCTTTCCTCCTCTGACCCTAGAAATCCTTACCTTCCTTCAAGGATCAGCTCAGGTTCTACCTCCTAGGGAAGCCTTTCCTAAACCTCCTGGTTGTTAGTATTCTCTCCCTCTAATTGTATTTATTTATCTCTATACATGTTGTCTCTTGGTGGAATGTGAACGCTATGAGGGTAGAGACTTTTTTAGTATTCCTAGCACTTGGCATAGTGCCTTGCACCTATGGGTGCTTAATACTTTCCTTTTATATTTTAAAACTTTTTCTTCCATATGAACTTTATTTTGTACAGTTCTATATTGTCTTCTCTTAGTAATTTGATTGGTATGGCATCAAATCTACAGACTAATATGATTAGTACCATTATTTTTATTTTATAATACATCTCACTTTTAAATATTTAATTGGTTTAGTACTAAATCTATAAATTAAGACAAGTCTGTCTTGGTAGGTTAAATCCTAGACATTTCCAGCATTTTATAGATATTTTTAATGGAATTCCTTTTTCCACTATCATTTCCTCTTTGTGTTTGTTGTAAATACTGTATCAAAAAAAGCTGATCTTTTTTTGGATTTATTTTATATCTAAATATTTAGTTTCAGGTTCCTTATTAGTTACGTCTGGTTTTCTAAATAAACCATCATGCATGTAAACAGTGATGGTTTTGACTCCTCTTTCCTTACTAATTTCTCTTGTCTAATTCAATAACTAGCATTTTTAGGGTGATCAGATAAAATTAAGAAGTGTCCATCATTGCTTTCCTGTGGTTATTACTAGAAAATTTTCCAGTATTTTTCCATTGTGAATTGCTAGTTCTTGGTTTTAAATAAATACTTTCAATCACAGTTAAGCAGGTTTCTTATCTATATTTTTTAAAAAAGCTTTTAATTAAATATGTAACCATATACTCTTTTTTGTAATTGAGAAATATTTAATAAAATAAATACCAGTGCAATAGATATACAGCCTGCGGGAATCTTTATGTATGGCTCAGTATCCTCCATTTCTATTTGAGTATGACACTAATCTAGTCTAATCCATTCACTTTACTGACAGAGAAACTGATTCTGAGAAGGCTTAAGTGACTTTTTAAAGACAACCTAGTGAGTAAATGGAAGCACCAATAGTCAGTCACATCTAGGTATTCTGCCTCCTAAGTTTTTTTTTTTATTCTGCTTTTTTAAAAACTATAAAAGTATTTTTATTATTTCCAAGTTACATGTAGAGATAGTTTTCAACATTTGTTTTCATAAGATTTCTATTTTCAAATTTTTCTCCTTCCCTCCCCTCCATATCCCCCTCCCCAAGACAGCAAGTAATCTCATGTAACCATACGCTCTTAAAGCCTTTTATGTCTCTATTAATATCAGTAGGCCTTTTTATTTGATAACTTTTCTTGTTTTTCTGATGTTCAATCATCACTGTTATCTGTTCAATTTTGTTATAGTCAGTATTTTTAAATATGTATTGCTATGTTGTCTGCTAGCATCTTATTAAATTTTTACCATCAGTCAACATACAGTTATGAAGTGTCTACTATTCATCATGTCCTGTGCTACCATCAGTATCAATTAATGAATTTTTTCTACTTCTTGGAGAGTACTACTCTATTTGACAAGAATTTCTGGAGAAAACCAAAAAAAAGCATTTTGGCTGAACAATACTTTCAGACCAGTGTCTTACTTCCTCTGTCAAGATAGCTGAGTAAGGATGTAACCCACTGAAGCTCTCCCAGATTTCCCCTCCAAACCAACATAAAACTGCCTCTGAATTATCCCAGGAGCAGGGAAACAGCCTACCAGCCTAGCAGGAAAGATCTCTCTTACCTAGCTGGGAGGGAAGTGAGGTTCAGGAGCAGCAGCAACAGCAACAGCTTCTGGGCTCACAGCAGGGTGTCCAGCAGGGCTCAGCCTGGGGCAATCCATCAGTAAGGTTTCACCCACTTGCAAACCAGCAGTCCCTGAGAAGGTGAGCAGTCTGGGCAGTATAGCTGGGACTCTCACCAGGTACCCCAAAGCTAGCACAGACCACTGGGGAGGCTTTGACCCCACTGCTAACCAGTAATGAAGCCTCACCTAAGACTAGTCAACAGCAAGTTCCCACCCCTGCAACCTCCTAGCAGAGAAACTGTTTCCAGGGCAGACCAGCCCCAGGCACTCAGCAGATCACAACAAAATTACCCTTCCAGGGTCTGCTGGCAGAGTGGCTGGTTACCATAGTAACCCAAAAGCAGGACACCCCCCCCACACACACACCCCAACACACACACACACACACACACACACACACACACACACACAGATTTGAAACAAAATTACTCCTCCAGGACCTCCTGACAGAGAGGCCCTGCTAACAGAGTAACCCAGCAGCGAGGTACCACCCCTGGGGCCAACCAGCATCAAGATCACTCCTCCAGGGTCAGCCACTTTGTTAATTTTAGCAACCCAGCAAAAGCAAGCCGTTAAGTCCTGAAGCCCAGTGAAAACCACCAGTAAGACCCAGAGCCTCAGCACAAAACCTTGGGACAGTTCAGAAAGAGGGCCCAACTCAATTAAAAATATCAAGGCACAAAAATGAGCAAAAAAAAAAACAGCAACAAAAAAAGCTTGACTATTGACATTACTATGGTGATAGGGAAAATCAAAACATAAACCTAGAGGTAGACAATAGTAACAAAATGGCTTATAGGTGAAGCTTCAAAAAAAAAATGCAAATTGGTCTCAGAACCAAAAAGAATTCCTGGAAGAGCTTAAAAAAGCCTTTAAAAACCAAATTAGAGGGCAGCTAGGTGGTGCAGTGGATAAAGCACCAGCCCTGGGTTCATATCTGGCCTCAGACACTTAACACTTACTAGCTGTGTGACCCTGGGTAAGTCACTTAACCCTCATTGCCCTGAAAAAGAAAAATAAACAAACAAACAAAAAACAAATTAGAGAAGTAGATGAAAAATTGGGGAAAGAAATAAAAATAATGCAAGAGAACCAGGAAAAAAAATACAAAAAGTTAACTCCCTAAAAGACAAATTTAGCCAAATGGAAAAGAAGTACAAAAAGGTCACTGAAGAAAATAATCTTTAAAAATAAAAATTGAATAAATGGAAACTAATGACTCTATGAGACACCAAGATACAATAAAACAAAATTTAAAAAGTTTAAAAAATTGAAGAAAATGTGAAATTTCTCATTGGAAAAACAACTGATCTAGAAAATAGATACAGGAGAGATGGTATAAGAATTATTGGACTACCTGAAAGCCATGACCAAAAAAAAAAAAAAAGGCCCTGGACAATATCTTTCAAGAAATTATCAAAGAAAACTGCCCTAAAATATTAGAAGCAGAGGGACAAAGTAGAAATTGAAGAATCCACTGATCACTACCTGAATGAGATCCCAAAATGAAAACTCCCCAGAGCATCATAGCCAAATTTCAAAACTCACAGATCAAAAAAAAAATGTATTGCAAGCAGCCAAAAAGAAATAATTCAAATACCATGGAGCTACAGTCAGAATTACACAGGATTTGGCAGCTTCCACATCAAAGAATCGCAAGGCTTGGAATATAATATACCAGAAGGCAAAGGAGCTGGGTTTACAACCAAGAATCACCTACCCAGCAAAACTGAATATACTCTTTCAGGGGGGAAAGAATGGAGATTTAACAAAATAGAGGGTTTTTTGTTTTTTGTTTGTTTTGTTTTGTTTTTCCGAGGCAATGAGGGTTAAGTGACTTGCCCAGGGTTACACAGGTAGTAAGTGTAAAGTGTCTGAGGCCAGATTCGAACTCAAGTCCTGCTGAATCCAGGGCCAGTGCTTTATACACTGCACCACATAGCTGCCCCAAAATAGAGGACTTTCAAGCATTTCTGATTAAAAAGTCAGAGTTGAATAAAAAATTTGACCTCCAAATACAAGATTTCAACAGAAAACATAAAAAGGTAAAAAAAGAAACAAGGCAAAAAAAAAACCACTATAAGAAATTAATAAGGTTAAACTATTTCTAGTTCTATATGATATGATAATATTTGTAAGTCAATAACTATTCTAAGAGCAATTATTAGAGCAGTTAGTATGTGTAAAGAGGATGTGGTCATAAGATAATATTGAAGGGATGATAATATTGGTTGTCTTTTTTTTTTTTTTTCAGGGCAATGGGGGTTAAGTGACTTGCCCAGGGTCGCACAGCTAGTAAGTGTCAAGTGTCTGAGGTTGGATTTGAACTCAGGTACTCCTGAATCCAGGGCCGGTGCTCTATCCACTGCGCCACCTAGCTGCCCCAATATTGGTTAATTCTTAACAACTTTGAGAATAATTAGAAAGTATATGTAGAAAGGGAGTGTGCTCATAAGGTGACATCGATGGAACGACACCCCATAAAATAAAGGGGTAAAAAATTGTATGGAAGGAGGGGAGAAATTGAATGAGGTGAATTGTCCCCCCCCCACACACACACAAGAGGCATAAAAGAACTATCATAATGGAGGGGAAGATGGAGGACATGGGCAAAGATTAAACCTTACTCTCAATCAAGTTGGCTCAAAGAAGGAATAACAAACACACTCAGTTGGATATAGAAATCTATCTTACCCTATAAGGAAGTTAAAAAGGGATGGTGATAATAGGGGGAGGGGGGGACTAATACAAGAGAGGGGATATTGGGGAAGGTGGTGATCATAAGTAAAACACTTGTGAGAAGGGAGAGAGTGGGGGGGATAAACAGGTGAAAAATAGCATGGAGAAAAATAAACAGTCATCATAAGTATAAATGTGAATCGGATGGACTCACCCATTAAATGGAAGCAGATAGCAGAATGGATTAAAAACCCAAATCCTACAATATGTTGTTTACAGGAAACACATTTAAAGCAGAGAGATACACACAGGGTACATGTAAGGGGCTGAAACAGAATCTATTATGCTTCAGCTGAAGCAAAGAAAGCAGGGGTAGCAATTATTAGCAAAAGCAAAAATAGATCTAGTTAAAAGAGATAAAGAAGGAGATTATATCTTGCTGAAAGGTACCATAGACAATGGTCATATCTAATATTTAACATATGTGCACCAAATAGTATACCATCTAAATTTTTAAAGGAGAAGTTGAATAAGTTACAGGAGGAAATAGATAATAAAACTATCCTAGTGGGGAACCTTAACCTTCCCCTCTCAGACCTGGATAAATCTAACCAAAAAGTAAACAAGAAAGAAATTAAGGAAATGAATACAATTCTTGAAAAGTTAGTTATGGGGCAGCTAGGTGGCACAGTGGATAGAGCACTGGCTCTGGATTCAAGAGGACCTGAGTTTAAATCTGGCGTTAGACTTTTAACAATTACTAGCTGTGTGACTCTGGGCAAGTCACTTAACCCAATTGCCTCACCAAAAAAAAAAAAAAGTTAGTTATGATAGATCTCTGGAAAAATTGAATAGGAATAAAAAGGCATATGCCTTCTCAGCAGTACATTGGGACTACACAAAAAGTGACCATGTATTAGGCATAAAAACCTTACAACCAGATGCAGAAAAGCAGAATAGTAAACATCCTTTTCAGATCATAATGCAATAAAAATTACATTCAATAATGGACAATTGAAGAGAGATTAAAAACCAATTGGAAATTAAGTAATCTAATCCTAAAAAGCAAGTGGGTCAAGAATAAATCATAGAAACAATTGACGATTTCATTAAAGAAAGTGACGATGAGACAACGTGTCAAAGTATATGGGATGCAGCTAAAGCAGTTCTTAGAGGAAAATTTATATCCCTGTAAGGGGCTAAAATTCTAGTTATGATGTCTGAAATCTGAGTGGTCACCTTAAATTAGAAAATGTATAGCACCAATCTTTGGGCATTAAGTATTTATTAAAGTATATTAGGAGTTAGTAAAGAGAAATATGTGGCTCAAGTATGAAATTTGCTTGCTCTCCCTATCCTGCCTGTCTCTGTCATCCAGCTGAAGTTTCCCCCCCCCCCAAAAGAGCCCTCTCTTTAGGGACTTCTCCCAGAAGCCTCTTGTGAAACAGGAAACAGGGCCATCCTCACACACACAGCTCCAAGCTAATTGGTTGGTAGCACTGATTGACACAACTAACAGGTGGTAACTTCCAGATGCTAAAGTCACATGGTTTCCAAGTCACATGCTTTCTCCTCATGGTGGAGTTTCCCTGCAATATCCCTCCCAGCAGGGGGTGTCATTCCAATTCTCACATCCCTAAATGCTTACATCAATAAAATAGAGAAAAAGCAGATCAATGATTTGGGCATGCAACTAAAAAGAGTCCTGATTTTTTTTGGGGGGGGGCAGGGTAACGGGGGTTAAGTGACTTGCCCAGGGTTACACAGCTAGTAAATGTCAAGTGTCTGAAGCCAGATTTGAACTCAGGTCCTCCTGAATCCAGGGCCTGTGCTTTATCCACTGTGCCACCTAGCTGCCCCTGCATGCAACTAAAAAAACTAGAAAATCCTGAAAATCAAAGAAGAGATTAATAAAATTGAAAGTAAGAACAACCATTGAATTAATAAACTAGAAGCTAGTTTTATAAAAAAAAATAGATAAACCATGGTTAATGTGATCAAAAAAAAAGGAAAGAAGAAACCAAATTACTAGTATCAAAAATGAAAGGGGTGAATCACTACCAATGAAGAGGAAATTAAGACAATTATTAGGAACTATTTTGCCCAGTTATATGCAATCAATTTAACAATCTAAATGAACTGATGGAATATCTCCAAAAATATAAATAACCAATGTCTTACACCCACATGTCACAATGAATCCAATTGATATGCACCTAAAAAGATTATATTGTGAGGGCAAAATTTGATACACGGAGCATTATTTGGGTGACTCGCCTTAATATTGGGGTCCTGGAAATATGAGGGACCTTTTAGGTTCACCCTCCCCTCTGAACTGCCCTTTTTTAGGTATTTCTCCCAGGCCAATAAGAAGGGAGCCTTTAAGCTTTAGTTCACAAAAGGATCAGATTTTATTACTTGGGAATTAATTAAACAACAAAGGTGAAACTAATAAAAAATCAAAGATAAGGAAATAGGAAAATAGAAATACAGAGAAATGCTCTTAACTCTAAACTTAACCTATGCAATGCTCAGACCATTTCCAATTAAGCTAATCCAAAGGAATTTAGGGTTTTCTGTAATTAACTCAAAGAACCTAAAAGTCTACAGTGGCTTGCGCTGCCAGAACAGCAGCCACCAGAGACAGAGCGAACACTCACCACCACCACAAGGGCCAAGCACCAAAAGAACTGAGTCCCAGAAGATGCCTAGTGTTCCGGAAGCACCCTTCACCTCCTTTCAGGGAGCATTCAATCTTTCCTTCCCCAAAAGGGGAGGTCCTTCAAAAGCTGCCTATGGAGAGTTCTCTAATTTTTACCACAATATCATTAAACATTTAAAGAACCAGTGTAACAGTTTACAACAATGGATAGGAGAATTATTGACAAAATGGGATAGAATAGATTGGAAAAGATAAAATAACAAACAGAGGCAGCATGGCAGAGTGGATACAATGATGGGCTTGTCAGGAACACTGAATTAAAATTCTACCTCTTAGATTTAATGTCGTATGAATCTGAGAAAGTTACTTAACCTCATATTTGTTGTTGTTTTATTTCCTAGGTTATAGATACTAAATCAGATATGGGAGTCTGTGTAGACAAAGGAAATTCCCATGTCAGGGTGAAAAAGTCAAAGTTCATTCACATAAGATTTAAAAATTTTCCTAAAGAAAAAACAAATGCAATTGGAATAGTAAGCCAGAAGGAGAAAAAATATCTCAGATAAAAGCCTAATAAAGATATGTATCAAATTGACAAAATGGAATCATTCTTTAGTAGCTAAATGATCAAAAGACATAAAACAGTTTTCAAAAGAATTCAGAGTATCAAAAACCATATGAAAAAGTCCAAATAATAGAACTTCAAATTAAAAACAACCTTATAATTTTATCTTTTGCCTATCAAGTCAGAAAAGGTGATAAAAATGGAATTTCCCATTTTTAGAGGGGTTGTGGGAAGATAGGTACTCAGACATGTTCCCACTATTCTGGAAAATAAAATTATGTGAGAAAAGTCACAATGTGGTTCAGTGGTTTATATCTTTTCTTCCAGTGATCTTGCTGCTCAACCTGTGCCCTAAAGATGTAAACAAGGAAAGGTAATATTCACAGACACATATGTGTATACATATATGCATTCATACATATTTTGGTTGTTCAGTTGTATCCTACTCATCAAAATCCCATGGACTATGTCTATAGGATTTTCTTGGTGCAGATACTGCAGTGTTCAACCATTTCCTTCTCCAGTGTGTCCCCATTTACAGATGAGGAGCTGAGACAGATAGTTAAATGATTTGCCAAGGGTCACAGCTAGTGTCTGAGTGTTTGAATCCAGATCTTCCTGACTCCAGGTCCAGTGTTCTATCCATTGAACCACCTAGCTGCTTCAAACATACATATACAAATGTATATTTACAACAGACTTTTGTAGCAGAAAAAGTGAAACTGGGTTAACGTTCATTGGAGAGGGGCAGCTAGGTGGCACAGTGGATAGAGCACCGGCCCTGGAGTCAGGAGTACCTGAGTTCAAATCCGGCCTCAGACACTTAACACTAGCTGTGTGACATGGGCAAGTCACTTAACCCCAATTGCCTCACCAAAAAAACAAAAAACAAACAAAAAAACCCCATTCGCTTGGGGAATAGTTGTATAAATTGTGTATATACATGTACGGTATGCCATATGAAATGACAAATATTAAAATTTCACAGAAATGAGATTTGTCTGGATTTGATAGAGTAAAGTAAGCAAAAAACAAGATAATTTAGAAAACTTCAGGAAAGGTCTGTCTCACTTGGGTAAAATCTCATTCTTTACCTGGCTTCTATGCCCCCTCCTATATGCCTGATTCTATGGACATCTCAATCCCATGCATCTGATTAAGTCTGACTCATTTTCCTCCAATATGTTTGGTGGCATGGACATATATTCCATCCACCTATTTTAAGCCTGGCATACTGCATGGGCAGTATATATTGCTCATGTGGCAATACTCATATCCCATCATTTCTCTGTTCTTTTATGGTAACCCTCATAATTATCTCAAGTGTCATGATAAATACAGTGTTGAATTGGCCTTGACATCTGTTACCAATTATATTAGATTTTAAAATTTCTCATAATGGCATGAGGATAATTAGGCAGACGATGCAAAAAGTGATGAAACAAAGATAAACAATTATTTTAAAAAATTAATATCGCAGCAATTGTCTTCGTCAATTTGCCCTCCACAAGGGAGGACTATAGTAATATTAAATTGTAGAGAATGTTTCAATTTTTGTTTTATTATATGTTTCATGTGTAACAACTAAGATTCTGAATTCCCTTAGACATTTTTTTGAGAACTTTCATTGTTTGATTTTATTATTGACAAAGCTATTTTAAGGTTGTGTTAAGCTCAATTTTGTAGGAAATTTTCCTGGCTGATTACCAGCATCCACACATCAACCCCTGAAAAGACTTCCATTCCACAACTACACCCAGAGGACATCTGAGAAAAGACTTTCAGAGACTTTAAATGAACAGTTTTGTTTTGTTGTTGTTTTTTTCTTTTTCTCTTTCTGTTATAATATACACCATCTGTAACATGTACTCTCTGCAGAAGCCCTCCCTTTGCAAGACTAATGTCAAAGCACCAGTTCATGAGGACAAAAACCCCCCCCCTCTGGACAAAACTTTCCTCTCTCCCTTTTCTATATTGTTATTAACATATTGTTAGTTAGCATAGGTTATTATATTCTGTTATTTTTGACTGTTTCATAAAGGAAATGCCCCGTTTCTTGAAGAAACAAACTGGGATCTTTAATGTTTGGAATGATGCCACCTGCTGGAGACTTACTGTAGAAAAGCTCCGCCATGAAGTGAAGGTCTCTGAGGGCAAGACCATGAGTCTTTTCTTTGGCGTCAGGAAGTGACGTTTGCTTGTGGGAAGAAGAAGGGGGAGGCTGGCGCTCTGAACCACGATCTTTTGTGTGGACTCTGGCAGAGAGTTGAGCTAGAAATGTGCTCTCCCTTTAATAGATAGATGAATGTAGGCCTTTTTCTCTTTCTTTATCAAATTCTTATTCTCCTTAATAAATGCTTAAAAGCCTAACTCTTTTTTTTTAAATAATAGAATTTTATTTTTCAAAATATATGTAAAAACAAATTTTAACATCAATTAAAAAAAAATTGTTCCAACTTCTCTTCCTCCTCCATCCCTCCCCCCCACTAGAACTGAAGCATTTCAAAATAAGTTATACATGAGTAGTCATGGAAAACATTCCCACATTAGCTAGGTTGTGAGTGAAAATAGTCAAAAAACTCCCAAAACTTCAGGCTGAGAAATTGTCAAAGAGAAAAAAAAATTTTTTTTTAAATGTGTTTCCAGGGGCAGCTAGGTGGCGCAGTGGACAGAGCACCAGCCCTGGAACCAGTAGCACCCGAGCCCAAATCCGGCCCCAGACACCCAACACCCACCAGCTGCGTGACGCTGGGCAAGCCACCCAACCCCAATTGCCTCACCAAAAAAAAAAAGAGAAAAAAAGAAAAAAAATATGTTTCCATCTATTTTCAGATACTATCACTTCTTTCTCTGTAGATGGGTTGCCATTTTCATAAGTCCTTCAGGGTTATATCGGACCATTGCCTTGCTGAAAATAACCACATGCTTCCCAGAAGATCATCTTACACTATTGCTGTTATTTTGTATACGGTAAAAGCCTAACTCTTGCTAAAGCTTATAATTTATTGGCGACCATTCATTAGATATTTTAGACAGACTAGCTAGAATTTTAGCTTTAACATCTTCCCCCACTTCTGGGGGATTAAAAGCTTCTAGAGAAGCCTCCAGGCATGCAAAATTAGAGCAACAATTAGTGTTAGAATTTGGAAAAGCTGCAGAAATCAGAGTTTTCTCTGAAAAAGCATGGCTGGGAGAGGGGGAGCACCCTTGTGTGAGCACCTTGCTGGCTCTTCTAACAAAAACAAAAATAAAAATAGAAAATCCACAAAAACAAAGCATTAACATGATCTTATTTCCCATTTGTCTGGTTAAACAGACTAAAATCAACAATAGGGTAATTAGGGAGTTTAAAAGGTCCATTTGAAAAAATTTAAAGGGAAAACAACAGGTACTTAGCAGTTTAAAGGGACAGTGTAGGGGAAATTTCTTACCTAACCGGGAGATCAGAAGACTGAGGTTTCAGCTTTCCTATTTGTGGTCAGCCATCTGTAAGGTGCTAAAATTCTAGCTAAACTATCTAAAATCTAATGAGTGGTCACCAATAAATTATAAGCTTTATCAAGAGTTAGACCATTTAAGCATTATTAAGGAGAATAAGAATTTGGTAAAGAGAGAAAGGCCTAGATCCCTCTCTATGAAAGGGAGAGAGCATTCCCAGCTCCGCTCCCTGCCAGAGTCCATGGAAAAGAGAGCACTAGGCTCCCCTTCTTCCTCCCACAAGCAAACATCACTTCCTGACGCCAAAGAAAAGACGCATGGTCTTGCCTTCAGAGACCTTCACCTCATGGCGGAGCTTTTCTACAGTAAGTCTCCAGCAGGTGGTGTCCTTCCAATTGTTACATACCTTTAACAGAAATAGGGAAGTTCAGGAGAAAGTTGTGATGTGAGGGAAAATCATGGGTACCACCATGGACATGTTGTTGAATTTGAAATATCTTTGGGACATCCATTTGAAATGTCCAAAAGGCAATTGTTTCAGTTGGATTTTGGAATGGAAGTCTGGTAGATATATGCATGTGTATTTAAGGGTACATATATGTGTATACATATATGTATGTATTTCTATGTATTTTGTGATAAGTGTGCATATTTTTTCACTAATATGTGAACATGTTGTAATCCCCAGAAGACTTTAAATTGATTAAAAGTTTGGACTTTTTCGCTTTTGTATTTGTATTGTCAGAAAGTTTCATAGTGTCAGGAACATAGTAGGCACTTGATAAATGTTTGTTGATTGACTCTAGAACAAATAATAAAGAACTGATTCAAATTTATAAGAATAAGAGCCATCGGGGCAGCTAGGTGGCGCAGTGGGTAGAGCACCGGCCCTGGAGTCAGGAGTACCTGAGTTCAAATCCGGCCTCAGACACTTAACACTTACTAGCTGTGTGACCCTAGGCAAGTCACTTAACCCCAATTGCCTCACTAAAAAAAAAAAAAAGAATAAGAGCCATTCTCTAATTGCTAAATGATGAAAGACATAAAACTGGAAAGGGAAAGGAAAAAAGAGAATTGTGAAATTGAAATTTGATATCCCACTTTATTCTGTATTATTGACATAAGCCTGCCTAAAGCTGTCTCTGTGTCAATGTGATCACAGGGCTGGACTCTACTGCCAGCCCAGATCCTCCTCTGCCAAACTTCCAAGGTGTCTTTGGATGGAAAATAATCTCAGTTGTCTTTTTGTGGGTTCTGCTGCTCCAGGAATTATTTTCTGGCTGTGTTTGGAGTTTTTCTGGGGGGGAGTAATTGTGTCAGGAAGTTTGAGCGTTGACTGCCTTTCCTCTGCCTTATTGGCCTGCCCTGGACTTTGGAAACCCCCTTTTGAAATTCAGCATGATTCTGTCAAATATATGTCAAATACCTCCATTCCACCTCTACTATAGACTAATCACAATTCTAGTTTAGGATAGCTAAACCTTATGTAACCAACTGTATAAAAGACTGCTCTCTATGCTCTAAGGGGTCTCTGGTCACTGAGGGGCTATTCACCTCTATTTCTGGCAACTTCTAGCCTTACAAATAAATTGATTATGCTAAAAACTTTTGCATCTCATGACAGATTTATGACAGAATTTTTCTGAAGTAAAAAACATCCAAGCTATCAAAAGATAGCTATATGAGAAAAAAATGCTCTAAATCACCAACAATTAGAAAAATGAAAATGAGAACAATTAAGATTCCACAGAACATCTATCAGATTGGCAAAGTAGGAAAATTACAAATATTATAGTGCTCGTGAGAAAACAGGCACATTAATGCACTGTTATGGGATTGTAGAGCTCCTTTGTGAAGAAATTTGGAACTATATTGCATATTGTAACGATTAGAATAACGCCACCTGCTGGATACTTACTGTAGAGGAGTTCTGCCCATGAAGGGAAGGTCTTTGAGGGCAAGACCAGGAGTCAGGAAGTGACGCGGGCTAGTGGGAGGAGGAAGGAAGAGACTGGCGCTCAGTCTCGCTCTCTTTCCTTTTGGACTCTGGTGGAGAGCGGAGCTAGAAATGTGCTCTCCCTTTAATAGATAGGAATCTAGGCCTTTCTCTCTCTCTTTACCAAATTCTTATTCTCCTTAATAAATGCTTAAAAGTCTAACTCTTGCTAAAGCTTATAATTTATTGGCGACCACTCATTGGCTATTTTAGACAGTTTAGCTAGAATTTTAGCCCTTAACAATATTATTTGATTTCAGGACCACAAAGAGATTGTTTTTAAAATAGAGGGAAAGTACTTACATGTAAAAATCATTTGTGGCATATCTTTTTGGTGGGCAAAGAACTGGAAACGAATTGGGTTTCTATAAAACGGAGAACAAATGATGGCATGTGAATGTAAGAATATGATTGTTTTGTAACAACATAGGAGAGAGTTTCAGACACCTGGAAGACTTGTATAAACCAGTGTAGAGGAAAGTAAGCAAAACTAGCAGAATAATTTCTATTAAAAATGTTTTTTAGGCAATTGGGGTTAAGTGACTTGCCCAAGGTCACACAGCTAGTGTCAGGTGTTTGAGTCTGGATTTTAACTCGGATCCTCCTGACTCCAGGGCCAGTGCTCTATCCACTGCACCACTTAGCTGCCCCTGCAGAATAATTTATAAAATAACAATAACAAATGACAGCCAAGACGAGCAACTTTGGAACAATCAAGAACTCTGATAATCAAAAAGAACAACCATGATTTGAGAATACTGGTGATAAAGAATTTTACTCATCTTCTAACAGAGTAGTGATGAACCAATCATGCAGAATGTGACACACATTTTTGCACATAGCAAATGTTGTGATTTATTTTGGCTGACTTTTTCAGTTTGCTAACAAAGGTTCACACATTTGTTTGCTTCCAGAGGGAACATGGCAGAGAGAGAAAGTAAGTACATGTTAAATGAGAAAAAGAAAATTTAATTGAAAGTAATGGTAAATCAATAGTGATCCTAATCTGTCAAATCAAGTTGTCTGCCTACATGGTTAGTAAGATTGATTCTGGTCATATTTCTGTGACTTTATGTCCCCAGCTACTCTTTTTGGGACAAGGATCTCCCAAAGACTCTCTGGAGGGCCCCCAATACCTCCTTATTCCTCAAACTATAGATGATAGGGTTAAGCATAGGGGTGAGTATTGTGTAGAAGACAGCCAAGTTCTTGTCCTCCTCTGGAGTACGCATAGATGCGGGCCTCAGATATGTATGCACAAATGGGACATAGTAGAAGGTGACCACAGTCAGGTGGGTAGAACAGGTGGTGAAGGCTTTCTTCCTCCCTTGTGATGAGCGTATGTGATGGACGGCGTAAAGAACCCGACCATAGGAAGCCGTGATGCAAAGGAAAGGGGCCAAAAGAAACAGATTGGTGCTGAAGAGCACTGTGCATTCATAGGCCCAGGTATCCATGCAGACAAGAGGCACCATGGCTGGAATATCACAATAGAAATGGTTAATGACCCTAGATTTGCAATAGGGCATACTGAGTACATACGCTGTATGGAGAATGGAGTTGATGGATGAAGAGATCCAAGACCCGGCAGTCATCAGCAAACACATTCTCTTGTTCATGACAATAGGATAATGGAGGGGGCGGCAAATAGCAACATAACGGTCATAAGCCATAGATGCCAGGAGTAACGCTTCAGAACCTGCCAGGATTAAGAAGGAGGCAATTTGGAAACCACAACCCACCAAAGAAATGGAATTGTCCCCAGACAGAAAGTTGAAGGCCATCTTGGGAACTGTACTGCAAATGTACATTAGGTCCATGAGGGAGAGCTGGCTGAGTAGGAAGTACATGGGGGTGTGGAGATGGCGATCCATCCAAATGAGGAAAATCATGGTTGAGTTACCCAAGAAGGCAATTAGGAAGATGAGGCCAACCAGGAGGAAGAGGAGCAGGCCGGTTTTTGTTGGGGGAAATAACCCCTGCAAGAAGAAACCATTGGTGGTTTGATTCCATTCCTCCATAAGGAACTTTCTAAGTTATTTTTCTGAAAGATAAAAGAAGTTAACGGAAAGACACTTTGGAGCAAAACTGGATCTCTTTGGCTCCTTTTGTACTCCTTAATGCTTTAACATCTCCCTGCCCCATACAGAAATACATACATGCACACATACATATATGTATGTATTTACATGTGTTCATTTTAATCTCCAAAGCCCAGCTTATTCTGTTTGAAGTAATTGCAATTGGTGCCTTTGTGTGTGTATATGTATGTGTAATATGTGTAACGATTGGAATAACGCCACCTGCTGGATACTTACTGTAGAAGAGTTCTGCCCATGAAGCGGAGGTCTTTGAGGGCAAGACCAGGCATCAGGAAGTGACGCAGACTAGTGGGAGGAGGAAGGAAGAGACTGGCGCTCAGTCTCGGTCTTTTTCCTGAGGACGCTGGCGGAGAAGGGAGCTAGAAATGTGCTCTCCCTTTAATAGATAGGAATCTAGGCCTTTCTCTCTCTCTTTACCAAATTCTTATTCTCCTTAATAAATGCTTAAAAACCTAACTCTTGCTAAAGCTTATAATTTATTGGCGACCACTCATTAGATATTTTAGACAGACTAGCTAGAATTTTAGCCCTTAACAGATGGCTGACCACGAAGAGGAAAGCTAAACCTCAGTCTTCTTCTGATCTTCTGGTTGGGTAAGAAATTTTCTCTACCCTCTCCCTTTATCTGCTACGTACTGGCGTACTGGCTGTGTTTTCCCTTTAAATTTTTTCAAATGGACCTTTTAAACTCCCTAATTACCCTATTTTTGATTTTAGTCTGTTTAACCAGACAAATGGGAGATAAGATCATGTTAATGCTTTGTTTTTGTGGATTTTCTATTTTTCTTTTTATTTTTGTTAAAAGAGCCAGCAACTTACTCACACAAGGAAATATCTCTCCCTCTCCCAACCATGCTTTTTCAGAGAAAGCTGAAGAGATTCCCGCAGCTTTTCCCAGTTCTAACAGTAATTGTTGCTTTAATTTTGCATGCCTGGAGGCAATGACCCACCCTCTAGAAGCTTTTAATCCCCTAGCACCTGGAGGCAAAGTGGGGGAAGAGGAATCCAGGCCTGAGTTCAAAATCAAGTCTGATTCAAATTGCTCTGGTCCCTCCCCTCCTCTCCAGACCCCACCCTCTATTCCTCCTATGGCCAAGCCCATTGCTTCCCCTGCCTGGAAAGTCCAGAGATCTAATGCTCATGCGCAACTTTCTCTAACTACATTTGCAGCTTCAGGCTCAGCCCTTCCCCAGCCTGGCTGTGCTTCTGAGACAACCTTAGAAAGCCCTTTAAATTCCAGATATGCTCGTTTTGTTCATAATTTTGCTAACCTGCTTTTGTCTTTAATTAGTAATCTTATAAAGCATTTGTATGGTGAAAAGACTGACAGACAATATAGAGGGGTTAAAGAAGAAAAACTTAAGCTGAATAAGAATGACAATCATCACCATAGTTCAAGACTCCGCTTCTTTTGCCATGGAAGGGTATATATTGTACAGAAATGTAGAAGTAAGCAGCAAGGTATTGATATGAGTATTGGGGATTTTAGATACCGGAATCAAAAGTGTTCTGAATTCATTCAGAGTATTAATGTCAGTTCAGAGGTTACATAGGATTTCTATGCTATTACATATACATTTTGAAATTAATGGTATGGGTTTATTTTCGTAGAGATTTTCCTGCTTTTGAGATTGTGTTTTATACTTAGTTTTTAAAACAAGGAGAATATTTGTAAAAGCTTTTTATAGTCATGTGATCAGGTTTATATTTTATAATACTCTTGTTAATATTAAGTTCATATTCATTTAGATTTCCTTAGTTTGAATTTCATTGTCTTTTATTGTTCCATGTGTATTTTCTTCTATTCATTTGTCTATCTAATTTTGAAACATTGCAAGATGGTTTTGATTTTATTATACAATGTTAATTCTAGGAGTATTGTGCTCCCATATTCTGAGTTATTTGTTTTTGTTATTTTTTTTTCTCAACTGATTATTTGATCAAACTCTTTAAAGCATTTCCCTGGCAAATTGGTTGCCATGGCAAGTGTAAAGAAGTATTATTTTTGATAAGCATATTCAAAAAAAAAAAAGAGAGAGGAACATTTGTAAAAGTTTTCTATTTTCAAAAAAAAAGTTTTCTTTGAGATTGTGTTGTGCTTTAACTTGTATTTAAATGTTTCAATTTTTCACAAAAGTAATTGTATACCAAGTAAAAAAAAGATATTATTTGAAATTGTTGCATAACTATATATTGTGTTCTGAGTCAAGATGTATTCACATTTTTTGCAATCATTTATTATCCTCAATTTTTAAATCCATATGAGACTTGGATTATGGGACTTATCATTTAAGACACTAATTACCTTTATTCTGAGTTATCAGATGCCAGTTGGCCAAGATGCCATCCAATCACAAGAGGAATACATGCAAGAGCAGACACTGAACTGTCACATGAGGGGAGACATGCATGAAGTCAAGGTATGGCCGAGGGAACGGCTTTTGACAATGTTGAGGTTGGATTCTCTTGGTTTAATATTTTATTTTATTTTTCCCCACAATATTGTACAGATGGCTGGAAGTATTGATCCCACCCATCTCACTTCTACACCTGGCTTCTATGCTCCCTCCTATATGCCTGATGCCATGGACCCTCTCAATCCCATGCATCTGATTAAGTCTGACTCAGTTTCTTCCATATGTTCGGTGGCATGGACATATATTCCATCCACCTATTTTAAGCCTGGCATACTGTATGGGCAGTACATATTGCTCAAGTGTGGGAATGCTCATATCCCATCATTTCTCTGTTCTTTTATGGTAACCCCCATAATTATCTCAGGTGTCATGATAAATACAGTGTTGAATTTGGCCTTGACACCTGTTACCAATTATATTAGATTTTTAAATTTCTCATAATGGCATGAGGATAATTAGGCAGATGATGCAAAAAGTGATGAAACAAAGATAAAAAATTATTTTTAATAATTAATATCACAGCAATTGTCTTCTCAATTACCCTCCATAAGGGGGGGACTATAGTAATATTATAATTTTAAAGAATGGTTCAATTTTTGTTTTATTATATGTTTCATGTGTAACAACTAAGATTCTGAATTCCCTTAGACATGTTTTTGAGAACTTTCATTGTTGGATTTGATTATTGACAAAGCTATTTTAAAGTTGTGTTAAGCTCAATTTTGTAGGAAATTTCCTGGCTGATTACCAGTATCCACACATCAACCCCTGAAAAGACTTCCATTCTACGACTACACCTAGAGGACATCTGAGAAAAGACTTTCAGAGACTTTAAATGAACAGTTTTGATTTGTTGTTTTTGTTGTTTTTTTTTCTCTTTCTGTTATAATATACACCATCTGTAACATGTATTCTCTGCAGAGGCCCTCCCTTTGCAAGACTAATGTCAAAGCGTCGGTTCATGAGGACAAAAAAAATCGCTCCTCTGGACAAAACTTTCCTCTCTTCCTTTTCTATATTGTTGTTCACATATTATTAGTTAGCAATAGTTATCATATTGTTTTTACTGTTCCGTCAAGGAAACATTTTGTTTCTTGAGGAACAACAGGGGGGACTGTAACGATTGGAATAACGCCACCTGCTGGATACTTACTGTAGAAGAGTTCTGCCCATGAAGCGGAGGTCTTTGAGGGCAAGACCAGGCATCAGGAAGTGATGCAGACTAGTGGGAGGAGGAAGGAAGAGACTGGCGCTCAGTCTCGGGCTTTTTTTCCTGAGGACGCTGGCGGAGAAGGGAGCTAGAAATGTGCTCTCCCTTTAATAGATAGGAATCTAGGCCTTTCTCTCTCTCTTTACCAAATTCTTATTCTCCTTAATAAATGCTTAAAAACCTAACTCTTGCTAAAGCTTATAATTTATTGGCGACCACTCATTAGATATTTTAGACAGACTAGCTAGAATTTTAGCCCTTAACATATGACATCATGTGTTTTATATATATATGTATGTGTATGTATATATACATATATATATACTTATATGACATTGTGGGTAACAGAAAGTTGTCAGGATGATTCAAAGGCTCCCTTCATGGTGTAGTAGTTACTTAAGCTGCCCCATAGAAGCCTTTTAGTCAGGCCTAGAGGTTTAAAAATACTCAAATGAGTAATTAGAGGAAGACATAGGTATAGAATAGTAATGGTAGCTTCCAGTTATCTGTAATCTTTTGCCAATTAAAAAGGTGTGTGTTTGGGTGTGGAGAGCTTGCAAAATATCAGAGCAGTAATGCTTCAAAGAACCCAGACCAAAGTTGTGGGGGCCTCTTTGTCTGACTCCATCCCAGTTCTCTGACTTGGTGGGCTACTCATGCCTAATATGCTAAGAAACATGGCTTTGTGAAAGGAACAACAACATGAGAACTCAGAGACCAGGATTTCACTCTGTGCTGAGGATAAGTAAAGAGTCCAGCTTCGTGAGCTACTGGAACATTGAAGATGCAGTGAAATATAGAGGAAATGCTCATGGCTCAGAAGTCACAAAGCATGGCCATCCAGTCCTCCTCTGACCCTAGGGAGTAAGGGATGCTAACCAAATTATTTCACCCTCCATGTCTCATATGCCTTTATCTACAAAATGAGGGGCGTAGCCCAGATGACTCAAAGCCACATGATTGCTGGTTCCTTAACATCCCCATTGACATCATGCCTTCTGTCTTTCCCCCATATTTCTTCAAGCTCTGACATACCTCCTTTCTCCTCTGAAAGACTTGCTGCCTTTCCCTTCAAATCCTTTTAGGCCCAGACATCTCACCTCTCCCCTGGGGACTCCTCTGCCAACCCTCATTCACAATGATTTCTTTTTTTTTTGCGGGGCAATGGGGGTTAAGTGACTTGCCCAGGGTCACACAGCTAGTAAGTGTCAAGTGTCTGAGGTTGGATTTGAACTCAGGTACTCCTGAATCCAGGGCCGGTGCTTTATCCACTGTGCCACCTAGCCGTCCCCCACAATGATTTCTTCCATCTTAGAATCCCTGCCATACTTGGAGGCAGTCCTCCATAGGAAATTATTTGAAGTCTTTGTAATAGGCTTGAGTATTTTGGTTTTTCTTCCAAGGCAGATTAGCAGTACATTCTGAAGAGGACAAAGTCTGCCTCTTCCTTCTCCCACATTTCCTTTCACATGAACGACTATAATAATATTTGAAGAAGCACAAAAAGCCATGAGAGGTGGCCATGACTTTGGGGATAGAGAGGAAGCCACAGATTCAGGAATACCTGGCTTCCACTCTTGCTTGTGACACATCTTGGCTGTGCAAGTCTGGGCAGCTGGACATTTCTCTAGTGTGTATATGTATATAAGTTACAGAGCAGGTCATGTTTGGAGAGGGAATTCATCACCTAGAGGTTCCTAAAAAATGGAAATCAGGGGGCAGCTAGTTGGCACAGTGGATAGAGCACCGGCACTGGAGTCAGGAATACCTGAGTTCAAATCCGGCCTCAGACACTTAACACTTACTAGCTGTGTGACCCTGGGCAAGTCACTTAACCCCAATTGCCTCACTAAAAAAAAAAAAAATGGAAATCATCGGTCTAGAGGGGGGAAAGCAAAATAAAACCCATTGCAGATACATATATGCAAACACAAACATGTATTATAACTCTGTCTGTGTATATATATATATATATATATATATATATATGTATATATGAATGCGTTGTTGTTCAGTCATTCAGTTTGTTCTGCATCTTTGTGACTCTGAAAAGCCTACTGTTATGCATGAGAGCCAGTGTGCATCTAGAGACGTGTGTGTCTGTTTTATGGAAAAGCTTTCTGTTGTGCTACTCAGGCCTAAATGGAGGACTTTGGGCTCAGGGCAGATGAGCCACACTGTCTACCTCAAGCTTACATGCTTATAACCTCAGATCCTTTTAAAAGAGATGTAAAAGATTTGTATCAAAGTCACTCTGTACGTAAATAACTGAGTAAATGAAAACTCACTAAGAAAGATAACTTTTTCAAATTAAAAAATATGGAGATGAATTGGGTCTACTGCAGTTTTATTAGATTAATTAGTTAGATTAATTTTGTTAGATTTGTTGAAGAATCAATGCATTTGTTCTTTACAGTGATTCTGATTTGGATGAAGGGCAAGAGAATGTCAGTGAACAGCAACCCCAGCATTGGAACAAGGGAGCTAAGTCTGCCCACTTGGTTCCTACTTTCATTCTCCAACAGTGAAAATGTTTCCAATGGCCATCCCCAAAGACTTGCAATCTTAAAGTCAGAGGACCTGGCCTGACATCCTGGCTCTGTCACACCCTGCCTGGGTCACATCCCTCTCTTCTTGAAAGGTTTCCATTCTTAATTTTTGGGGCTTTGGGGAGGAACCAATGAAATAAAGCACCTGAAAATGTTTTTTAAAAAATAATGGCTTTTATTATTATTATTATTAGGGCAGGTAGGTAGTACAATGGATAGAGCTCCTGACCTGAAGTCAGGAAGGCTCATCTTCCTGAGTTCAAATTTGGCCTCAGACACTTACTAGCTGTGTGACTTTGGACAAGTCACTTAACTGCGGTTGCCTCAATTTCTAATCTACAAAATGAGCTGGAAAAAGAAATGGCAAGTCACTCCAGTATCTTTGACAAGAAAGCCCCAAATGGGGTCACAAAGAGTCTGAAATGACCAAGTAACAACAACAACAACAACAACTATTATTATTATTATTATTATTATTACTACCAATAATAAAAACTAACCAAGTCAACCCCAAATGGCATCATGAAGAGTTGGACATGACTTCAGAACAACGAAATAACAACAGTACTTATATATAGGGCTTACTCTGTGCTAGGCATGATGCTAAGTGCTTTAACTGTGACATTACCATTTTAATTTTGTTTTTTACTATTTTATTTTAAAACATTTCATTATTTACTATTTAAAATCAAATATTATTATTTCAAATTTTGTTATTTAATATTTTTATTTGTAGTATCTGACATCAATATATTTATTTTACAATTGGTAAAGAATATAAAGATCCTTTTGATATTTCCCTCCTCCTCTCTTGAAAACCCCAAATACCTACACATATGCAAAGCTTATAGTTTGGATCACTTGCCAGTCTCCTTCATTTGTCTGAAAATATTCACAAAGTGATCAAGTCCAGAATGTATGAGGTTGAATCTATGGCCCCACCCAGTGCACCTAAGATTGCATTGTTTCAGTAATTCATTGCGGTAACCCAACATTTCATGAAAATAATAGCAATCCTAATAGCCAGAAATGGCAACATCAAACAAATCCCTGATGTTGACTTGTAAGCTGTTGACATTAGCCAACTTACAGCAAAAAATGAAGGATAAAGGGCCAAAAGTCTGTGATGGTCATGATGAAGTACCATGGTGGAGCAGAAAGTACACTAGAACCAGGGGAAAAGTGATAGGGAGGACCTGTCTGACTCCTCTTGACTCCATCTGACATTGTCTTGGCAAACATACTGGAGTGGTTTGCTATTTTCTTCTCCAGCTCATTTTAGAGATAAGGAAACTGAGGCAACCATGAGTAAGCGGCTTGCCTAGGGTCATAGAGTAAGTATCTACGGCTGGATCTGAACTTAGGAGGAGAAGTCTTCCCAAATGTAGGACTGACACTCTCTCTACTGTGACACCTAGCTGCCCCTTAACCAATCAATGTTTATAGAATGTTGTTCCGTCAATACTACCAAGACAATTATGAGGATCAGTTTTAGCAAACTTGTTATTCTTTTTCTTTCTTTAGTTTTAAGATTCTTTGTTGTAAGGGATGGCTCTTTGGGAGGATTGTGGGAAGTCTGGGTTGGGGGTGGGTCGGGGAAATGTAAAAAGAAAAGCTATCAATACAATCTGTTCCTGTCAAAAAAAAAGAGCATTAAGCAGTGGATGGGGTCAGCGCTGGGGTTCAAGCCTCACATCTGACTATGGACAAGTGACACCTTCTCAGTGCCCCCTAACACTCTCCAAGACTCAGAATTATGAAGGAATTGCTGATCTGTATTGGTGGAGGATCTTTCCACATCTACCAAAAACAAGCCCGAAAAACAAAAATAAGCGATCACTATCAGTATCATTACTTTAGATCTAGTGTCCAAAGACTTGAGTTCAGATCTTGTCTCTGCTATTTCCTCTCTATGTATACTTTTTTTTTTTTTTGGTGAGGCAGTTGGGGTTAAGTGACTTGCCCAGGGTCACACAGCTAATAAGTGTTAAGGTCCTCCTGAATCCAAGGCCAGTGCTCTATCCATTGCGCCACCTAGCGGCTCTCTATGTATACTTTGTTTTTGTTTTTTTGTTGTTTTTTTTTAGTAAGGCATTTGGGGTTAAGTGACTTGCCCAAGGTCACACAGCTAGTAAGTGTTAAGTGTCTGAGGCCGGATTTGAACTCAGGTACTCCTGAATCCAGGGCCGGTGCTCTATCCACTGTGCCATCTAGCTGCCCCTCTATGTATACTTTGAAAAGGCATACCCTCACTGAGACTGTGTCCCCAGCTATAAAATCAGGGTGTTGGAGCTGTAAAATGAGATGGGCTCCATGCGCTCTTTTTTTCTAAATACTCTTATTCCACTGATATTAGACTAAATTTTTCCTCTTTAAATGAGACCTTGATAATTGTGATGGCAAAACACCTAACTAACTTGACCACTCCAACTCTGGTAGGCTGGTGGCACCAGGTGCCTAATAGAGTGCTGGTTCTGGAGTCAGGAAGACATCTTCCAGAGTTCAAGTCTGGCCTCAGGCACTTACTGTGTGAACTTGGGCCTCAATTTTCTCATAGGTAAAATGAGTTGGAGAAGGAAATGACAAACCACTCCAGTGTTTCTGCCAAGAGAACCCCAAATTGGGTCATAAAGAGTCAGACAGGACTGAAATGACTAAACAACAACTCAGAGTCTGCTATCAGGGGATAGCAAAGAGGCCATTTTGAGTGAATATTCCTGTTGGAGGAAGAGATGAGCCTAATCCAGCCAAGCTTCTTCATGAAATTACCATTTGGATTGACCCAACCAATCCAGCTGTTTACAATGATGATGAGATGTGATCTCAGGAGAAATGATTTGCTAAGACTACCAGTCAATCCAGTTGTTTGACTAAATTCCACAAGCAATTCAGGAAAACCTCCTATGAACCACAGCCCTTCTCCCTTCTTCCTCTCCCAGCCCCCACAAGGCAGACTCAGACCCCACAACCTACTCAACAGCTTCCAGGGGAGAGATCCCCCCCCTTTTTTTTGGTAGGGCAATGAGGGTTAAGTGACTTGCCCAAGGTCACACAGCTAGTAAGTTTCAAGTGTCTTAGGCCAGATTTGAACTCAGGTCCTCCTGAATCCAGGGCCAATGCTTTATCCACTGTGCCACCTAGCTGCCCCTGGAGAGATCCCTTTTTGATGCTCCTCATCTTGGGCTCACCCTTTGTACTGTGTAAATCAGAGTTACGGTATTGACTTAGTCAATTTAATCCTCATGTTTTCCTTACCTTGAGTGACCATAATTATTCCCCAGCATTGGAGGGACTCAACAGCTGTTCTACTGAGCTTAAGGATCATATTTCTCTTTCAGTTGTAGAGCTGGGAAGGATCTCAAAGATAATACAATTTTTCTTATGTTATAGATAAGGGTCTGGAAGTCTGATTAGATAAAGGGAGTGCCTGGAATCAGTGCTAGAGGCAGGACATCTCAGAAGGGGGCTAACATTGCCTGGGCCCCACTTGAAGAGCACCTTAAGATATGATCCCCTAATATACAATGGTTATTGGGGCAGCTAGGTGGCACAGTGGATAAAGCACTGGTCTTGGATTCAGGAGGACCTGAGTTCAAATCCAGCCTCGGACACTTGACACTTAACTAGCTGTGTGACCCTGGGCAAGTCACTTAACTCTCATTGCCCTGCAAAAAACAAAAAAATATACAGTGACTATTTCCCCTCTCCTTTTTCCTATATCCATTCCTTCAATTCCTCTACATTTCTGGGAGAGCAGGCTCAGGCAGGGAAATATACTCACTTGAATCTCTCTCCATCATCTAATCTGGGGCATAACTGGCACCCCAACTTTCCTTGACTACTTCAATTCCTGGTGCTACATATGGAACTGCCTACAGCATCATCTTCCCACATTGTCCCATGTGTGCATTATATATGACCACCAAGTGTCTCTCTCAAGCAATCCTGGACTCCTGGCCAGGAAGGGGCTTCCAGAGGAAAGGAAGGATTTCCTCCTTGTATTTAAGGACAATCATGGATATCCTATGCCTGGTAAAGGAAATGCTGCTTCAACAAGAAATGCCACAGATTTTTTTGCAATTCCATAGTGTCTCACATCCACACATCGGAGTTTATTCCTTTTTTTCTTATCTAAATCCCTCATGAAATGCAGAGGCTAGAATTGAAATAATAAAATAGTTAGCACCTGGGCTTTAGACCCATATTTTCTGCTTACTAGAGTCTTGTCCACTTAATTTCCTTATACTTCCATTCCCTCATCTATAAAATGGGTAGCATGAGATTGTAGAGAGAAATCTTCTATGTATTGAAAAATGCTATAAAATATGAGGTGCAATTATTATTTATCAACTATTTAGCAGAGTATCATCCACCTTCCGGTCCTCAATAGGAAAGGACTTGCCCAGTCACACATACAATGGTCCCTTATCTACATACACTGTGTAATTTTGATGTCCTCTCACCTCTACATTTGATAGTGCTCATCACACCCTTATGATGCCATTTCTCAGTCCTGATGATTTCCCCACATCTAATGGATGTGATGAAAGAGAGACCTGAAATACTATGCAATCTCTTACATGCTCCTCTGTTCTTGTGGTTCCTCTTTCTGGAGAGACAATCCCTGCTGTAAAAGTCCTTGGGGACATTCCCTTGCTTTACCCCAGACAATTAATCTGGGCTTTGTTATTTGAGAGTAGCCTGGCTCTGGACCCACAGAAACAAGGCCTTCTCTCTTGAGATCACTGCTGGCATGTACATCTACCAATGAGAGGCCAAGAGGGACTACTCTGATGTGGCATCACTGACAAATAGATTAATGATAGAATGTCATACAGGACACACTCGGAGAAATTATCTCCTTCACTCCTTCATCTTAAAGTTACAGATTCTAAATTACAGGCATAATACCTTCCAGGCAGCAAAGTTTCATGTTCTTCTGAATACTTGGAAAGTTGGAATTCTGAAGCTGAAAATACCTCCATGGTAATTTTTTTTTTTTTGCGGGGCAGTGGGGGGTTAAGTGACTTGCCCAAGGTCACACAGCTAGTAAGTGTCAAGTGTCTGAGGCCGGATTTGAACTCAGGAACTCCTGAATCCAGGGCTGGTGCTTTATCCACTGTGCCACCTAGCCTCCCCCTCCATGGTAATTTTGAAAAAGGAGCAATGATCTGCAGGACTATGGGTAACAACTCCTGTAGGTGGGCCAGCTGTGGAATCTGATGCTCTCGCCCCGCCATTTACCAAGGGTTCTGGGCCCTTAATATTTGGCATTGAAGTGAAGCTAAGCTCATAACAGAGAGATATTACTCTGCTCTTGAGCAAAGGGACTTTTCCTTTTTGTGTGTCTGTTTTGTTTGACTCTTTTGTTTTGTTTTGCAGTGCAACAAGGGTTGAGTGACTTGCCCAAGGTCACACAGCTAGTGTCAAGTGTCTGAGTTCAGATTTGAACTCAGGTCCTCCTGAATCCAGGGCTGGTGCTTTTTGCACTGCATCACCTAGCTGCCCCCACTTTGACTGTTAATCTGAGGAAGACTGTGGACCCCTGCTCAGAATCACATATTTAAATGCATTAACTGAGATCCAAAGTATTACAAAACAAAACAATTACAGTGCGATTACAATAACAGCAATATTGTTTTTTTTGTTTTTAGTGAGGCAGTTGGGGTTAAGTGACTTGCCCAGGGTCACACAGCTAGTAAGAGTCAAGTGTCCAGGTCCTCCTGAATCCGGGGCTGGTGCTCTATCCTCTGCGCCACCTAGCTGCCCCTAGCAATATTTTTTTATGAATCGCTTTGCGGGCAAATGAATCACTTTTGGGGGCATAATAAGAAATACTGTATCCAGAGAAACAACTGATAAATACAAGAATGTATAGAATAATTTTATACACACACACACACACACATACACCTATTTAGTCTAATGGTAGCTGTCTATAGGGTGAGCAGTAATGGCGAGGGGGAAAAAAAGAAATATACATGATAATTTTGTTGTATGTATGAAAGGAATAGCAAGTTGTACATAGTAGATTTGTAGTTTCATGTGCAATCACCTTTTTATTGTACTATGTTATGGAAATGCTTGTTTTATTAAAAAAAATAAAATTTTAAAAAATCTCAAAGGGAAATGTAAAATTCTCAAAATAAAACTGATTTAAGTTTTACATTTAAAAAAATTGGAAAAATATCAATTGGTCATGGATAGGCCAAGCTAATATAATAAAAATGAGAATTCTGCCTAAATTAATTTACTTATTCAGTGCCATACCAACCAGACTACCTAAAAATTATTGTATAGAGTTAGAAAAAATAATAACAAAATTTATTTGGAAGAACAATAATACCAAGGGACCTAATGGGGAAAAAAGCACAGGAAGGTGGGCTAGCTGTACCAAATCTGAAGCTGTACTATAAAGTGGCAGTCATCAAAACTATTTGATACTGGCTAAGAAATAGAGTGGAGGATCACTGGAATAGGTTAGGCACAGGAGATACAGTTGTAAATGACTATAGTAATCTACTGTTTGATAAACCCAAAGACTCCAGCTTCTGGGATAGGGACTCAGTTTTTGACAAAAACTGTTGGGAAAACTGGAAGATAGTATGGCAGAAACTAGGCATAGACCAACATCTTACACCTTATACTAAAATAAGGTCAAAATGAGTATGTGATTTAGATATAAAGGGTGATACCATAGGTAAATTTAGGAAAGGAAGGAGTAGTTTACCTCTCAGATATATGGAAAGGAAAACAATTTATGTCCAAACAAGAGATAGAGAATATTATGAAATGCAAGATGGATGGCTTTGATTACATTAAATTAAAAAGGTTTTGTACAAATAGAAGCAATGAATTCAAAATTAGAATGGAGGCAGAAAGCTGGGAAACAATTTTTACAGTCAGTGTTTCTGATAAAGGCCTCGTTTCTAAAATATATAGGGAACTAAATCAAATTTATAAGAATCCAAGTCATTCCCCAATTGAGAAATGGTCAAAGGATATGAACAGGCAGTTTTCAGATGAAGAAATTAAAGCTATCTATTGCCATATGAAAAAAAAGCTCTAAATCACTATTGATTAGAGAAATGCAAATTAAAACAACTCTGAGGTACCACCTCACACCCATCAGATTGGCTAATATGACAAAAAAGGAAAATAATAAATGTTGGAGAAGCTGTGGAAAAATTGGAACACTAATGTTTTGTTGGTGGAGCTGTGAACTAATCCAACCATTCAGGAGAGCAATTTGGAACTATGCCCAAAGGGCTATGGGACTGTTCATACCCTTTGACCCAGTAATACCACTACTAGGTCTGTATCCCAAAAAGATCATAGAAGAGGGAAAAGGACCCACATATATAAAAATATTTATAGCAGCTCTCTTTGTAGTGGCAAAGAACTGGAAATCAAGGGAATGCTCATCAATTGGGGAATGGCTAAACAACTTGTGGTATGTGAATGTAATGGAATACTATTCTCATGTAAGAAATGATGAGCAGGCTGATTTCAGAGAAACCTGGAAGGACTTTCATGACCGATGCTGAGGGAGAGGAGTAGAACCAGGAGAACATTGTACATGGTATCAGCAACATTGTGTGATGATCAACTGTGATAGACTTGGCTCTTCTTAGCAGTGCAATGACCCAAAACAATTTCAAAGAACTCATGATTGAAAATGTTCTCCACAGCCAGAAAAAAGAACGGTGGATTCTGAATGCAGATTGAGCGATACTGTTTCTACTTTTGGGCTGTTTTTTTTTTTCCTTCTTTTTAAAGGTTTTTCCCTTGTGTTCTGATTCTTCTTTCACACTATGACTAATGCAGAAATATGTTTAATGTGATTGTACATATATAACCTGTATCAGATTGCTTTCCATCTTGGGGAGGGGGGGTGGCAAGGGAGGGTGGGAGTAAAATTTGGAACTAAAAATCCTATGAAAACAAATGTTGAAAACTATACTTAAATGTAATTGGAAAATAATAAAATACTTTTATAAAATTTTAAAAATCCTTCATTTGTAATAAAATTCTAAGTTCCAAATTTTCTTCTTCTCCACCCTCCCTAAGACAATAAGAAATTCGCTATGTTATATATGTACAACCATGTAAAACCTGTTTTCATATTAGTCATGTTGCAGACACAAAAGTATTAAGCATGCAAGCCATTGATTAGTTCCTTGAACCAATTATATCCTAACAATGGTTTCAGTTGTTTTTCAGGAAAAACTAGCTTAGGGGATGAAGGTTAAGATGTTGTTCCCACCACACAATACTGTCTTCTACCTTCCACCATTTAAATGACTTTATTGTTGATACTGGTCAACACTGACCTCAAGGCTGTAAGAAACCTGACGTATACTATACTAAAAGAAGAAAGGAAAAATGAAGACAAAATTAAAAAAAAAACCAAAGCAAAACAAAACAAATTTAACAGCCACATGAAGTGACTAGATATGGGAAAATGAAGAGCAGAAATCCTAACTCTTGCACCGTGCTCTGGACTGACCAAATCTGAGATTTAAACGAGCATATCCAAGTGGTGCCAAATATTTGCAATTCATAAAATGGGTCTCCAAAAGTAAATGGGTCTACTGTTTTCACTTTGGGGATGTTTTTTTTTTTTCATTTTTCCCTTGTGTTCTGATTCTTCTTTCACAGTATGACTAATGCAGAAACATGTTTAATGTGATTGTATATATATAAAACCTATATCAGATTGCTTTCTGTCTTGGGGAGGTGGGAGGGATAGGAGGGAGGGAGAAAAAATTGGAACTAAAAATCTCATGAAAACAAATGTTGAAAACTATCTTTACATGCAACTGGAAAATAATAAAATACTTTTATGATAAAATTTTTTTTAAGTAAAAAAAAGTAAATGAAGGGCAGCTAGGTGGCACAGTGGATAGAGCACCAGCCCTGGATTCAGGAGTTCCTGAGTTCAAATCCGGCCTCAGACACTTGACATTTACTAGCTGTGTGACCCTGGACAAGTCATTTAACCCCAATTGCCTCACCCCGCAAAAAAAGTAAATGGGTCAAAATGAGCAGGAGCATCCCTGAGTGAAGAAAATAAGGCTTATTGGATCATCAACAGTCCTCATCATGTCTTGGAGAGATGCCTTATGCCACCAACCACTCGGTGTTCTCTGGCTCACCAGCCAAGATTTTCTCCTCTCTTAGTTCCCGGTAGATCCATGGAGATAAGAGGGGGGGTACTGAATCTTTGCTCCATTAAAGCCTTTTGAAGGATTTCTCCATCTGTTCAGCAGGGGCTGGGTAAACACTTTCACTTCTCCTTTGCTGTCAGACAGCATTCCATCACTTAACAATGCCACCTTTGGCCCTCCTGGTGGTCTTTCCTCTGGGTGTTGTACTGGAAGAAATTTTGGAGGGGCCAATTAGTTCTGATTTTAGCAAGCAAAGAGCTAAATTAGTTTTCTTTTGCTACTGCTGCTAATCATGCCCACTTTACTTGAACCCATGAATCTGCCCATTCTGCTGCTACTGGGCAGCTATTGTCACTGGGACCCAGAGTCACTGCCCATTCTGGGTCACCTTCTACCTCTTGTTCCAGGGTCTCTGTGTTTTTTTTAGCTGCTAACATTGCCACATTTGTCACTCTGTTTCTGTTGGGGCCTCACTCTGCCCCTCCTACTAGGGTAGAGGTTTCCCCCTCAAACTTCACTGCCACTGACCCACCCCCACATTGAGGCAGGAATGCTATTGATACTGCTACTGCCAGGACCTAACTCAGAACTCCTGTGTTGTATAATATCATTTCTTCGGACTGACTATGCTCCCTCCTCCTCTTCACAAGTTACCAGGGCAGAGTCAGCAAGCAAAACACAAACAAGAAAGCAAAAAAGGGACTTCTCTGTGCTAGGACATGGGCTTGATCTGGCATGTGCAGGCAGGATCTAATTATATCAGTAATGAGGGAGATGCCAGCCAGACAGAGAAAAAGAAATGGGGTGAGAGAGAGAGAGAGAGAGAGAGAGAGAGAGAGAGAGAGAGAGAGAAGGAGAGGGAGGGAGGGAGGGAGAAAAGGGCAGAGGAACAGGGAAGTAGACAAACAGAAACAGAGAGAGGTGCAGTTCAGTTTGTATAAGAGAATGGAAGCTCCATTTCTTCTCGAACTTTTTTTTTTTTTTGCAGGGCATTGAGGGTTAAGTGACTTGCCCAGGGTCACACAGCTAGTGTCAAGTGTCTGAGGCTGGATTTGAACTCAGGTCTTCCTGAATCCAGGGCCTGTGCTTTATCCACTGCACCACCTAGATGCCCCTCTTCTTGAACTTTTTAAGCTGATGCACGCCCCCTTCAGAAATGCATCTTGGGTGCTTTTTAGCACATTTGCTCATATCCATAATTCCAGAAAGATCTCTGGGCTCCTGGGGAGAACCAAGAATTTTCCTCACAAGTGCCTCTCCACAAATTTTGTGTGGTTTAGTTTCTATTCACCTTCCAAATGCCACAGAAAAAAGTTTCAAGGCCAATATTTTAGACTCTGACAAAATCATAGTTTTCAGGGTGAGAGTGGTAAGACCAACATTAACATCCACCAGTTTGTGGTCCATCACCCCCCAATACAAGAAGTTGTACAAATTCAACTACTAGCATCTTGCTTTAATTTTCTTCAGAGTACAGTCAGTTGGGGTAGCTAGTTGGCACAGTGGATAGAGTGCTTGGAGTCAGGAGGACCTGAGTTCAAATATGACCAGAGGTATTTACCAGCTGTGTGACTCTGGACCAGTCATTTAACCCTGTTTGTCTCAGTTTCCTATCTGTAAAATAATCTGGGGAAGGAAATGGCAAACCACTCCAGTCTTTTTTTCCAAGAGAACCCCAAATGGGATCATCATGAGTAAGACATAATTGAACAACAAAAAGCTAAAAGCCCAACATGCTGGATCAATCTCTCCTTTCAGCTCTACATCCCCATTTCCAACTCTCTGCTGTATATCTCCAGCAAAATGCTTCACTGAAATCTGCAACTATGACCAAAATCAAACTCATAAACTCATGTGACTTGCATTTGAATGAATGGATGAATACATCCCCTGCTTGGAAATTTTTACTGTCATCTCCCTTATTCTGGTTCTCATTGCCTTGCCTGCATTATATTAGCCTCTGGATTCATCTCCCTATACCCCAATTCAGTGTCTACACCACTATCAGGTTAATCATTTTATACCTCCTCTCAATCGAAAACCTTTAAAGTCTCCCATTGCCTGGTAACAAGTCCAAAATATTTTAGCTTGTCATTTAAGGTGTTTTATCTCATGACACTAACCTACATTTCCAGCTTTAGCTATCACTACTTGCTTCCACATACTCTCTCCAACACTGATAATTTCTGAACATGCCATGGATTTTCCCATGTCCAAACCTTTGCTCCTAATATCCACTCTGTCTCAGGTAATCCTTGTATCATCTCCACATTTTGAAATTTTTAACTATTCTTCAAAGCTCAATCTAAATTCTACCTCTTAAAGAACCTTTCATGAATTTGTGAACTGGAAGTACTCTTTCCTTCATGACCCTTGTCTCATTTGGATGGTACCCGGTGTTTTACATGAATGAACTTCTATCTTCTATTATGTGACTATATGCTTGAATGATCTCCTAAAGTATTATGTCAATTATAATTCTTGAGGGAAAGTCCAGGTCTTAGAAACCACAG